>NC_080044.1:83071924-83371924 GCF_012489685.1 Lotus japonicus | reverse complement strand
TTTCATAATAATTATTGGGGTTTCTTTTACCCTTTTTAGAAAAAAGGTAAATAATGGAATGATCTCATAGATAAAGGAGCGAATATTTAATTTTATTTAATTAATTTATTATTTTTAAAATTGTAAAAAATAATTTTGCGATTTGAGTTTGAAATTTAAAATGGGTACTAAATAAAAGTAATTTGATCCAATTTTTCACTCGGATTTTAAATTATTTTGCTCAGACACAGAATACGCTTTTCTTTCCACCCTAAATCATTTGTAAATTCATTCATAATAATTAATTAGGTTTCTTTTAATTTTTTAAGAAATAAATATAATTTATAGAATGATCTCATTGATTAATGAGTCAATATTCAATTTAAGTTAATGAATTTCCTTTTTTAAAAATTGTAAAAAAAAATTGAGATTTGAGTTTGAAATTTAAAATGAGTACTAAATAATAGTAGTTGAGGCCAAATTTTCAGTCAAATTTTAAAACATTTTTCTTAAATGAGTACTATATACTTATTATTAGATTACATGGTAAAAAAGTTCGACGGGAAAAACATTCTACACAAGAAATAGTTCATGTAAAAACTAATAATTTTTGCTAACTCTTCATTCCCATCCTTCCCTTATGGCTCCTAGCTTTTACCACTATTGCTAACTCTTGGGAACAATTTTTAATCTAATTTAAGTATATTTTTTATAATTTTAAAAATATTTAGGATTAAATGTATATAAAGTTTTTGTCAAATTTTGCAAGTTGTGTAATACTTATTGTGATTTTGTTTGGTTGAATGCTCATTTTTCAATTTTTCATATCTTAATTCAAGGCTTAATAGCTTTTTTGGTCCCTCACTTATCACAGTTTTGCACTTTTGGTCCCCAATAAAAAAATTAGCACTTTTGGTCCTCCACATTGCTTATTTGTTTGCAAAAATGATCCCTATTTAAACGAAAACTGCAAAAGTGTGTAAATATGAGAGACTAATTTTGCTAATTTTTTCCTAAAGGGACCAAAAGTGAAAAATTGTGATAAGTGAGGGACCAAAAGAGCTATTAAGCCTAATTCATTAAAAACGCTAGTATGGAAGATAACCCACTCTATCAATTTTTTTTTTTTTTTTTTTTTTTTGGTCAATTCCACTCTATCAATTGAGTCATGCTAAATAACATTGCTCACATGGAAAACCTTGAAGCAGGTGTAGGTGCAGGTGCAGGTGCAGGCATATGTTTGGAGAGTCAGCCCATGCCCATGCTAATCTTTGAATTGCTTAACGGGCATGAAGTTTAGTCTCATATTCAACATATATATTTTTTTTTTTGGGTCTATAATTGTTTTTTCTAGTATTGTTTGGGCCAGGCTATAGGGACGGAACTGATGTTTGGGCCTAGTAAACTTGCCCACATGGCCAGTCTACGAATCACACTGTTTCCTCCTCCTTTCCGTGATCGAAATTCGATAAATAACTGATGGTTTGTGTCTGCGACAATAAAACAAAAAAAGCCGATATATACCTTTCTTTTTCATAGGGTAAAGTTAGAATCGTGTTAGCGCGTTCAATCCGTGTGTTGAGCCCGCGTGTCCAAATTCATGTGCTTCTTATTCACTCACTGTGTCCACAAATAAAATAAAATAAAATAAAATAAAATAAAATATTAGAAACATTCATTCATTCCTAAATATTCCTAAATATATATTATAAACAAGTACTAGTAAATATATATAGATTAGTATTAGTACACGCCCCATGACTCTGAATCACATCGTCGGCTGTCTGTCTGCTACTGCTACTGCTACGCCTCCCTTGACCTTTTCCTACATTTATTTATCATATTCATTCATCCACCTTCTCATCAATTTTAGGTATGTGAGATTTTGCCCTACATCAATATTAATATGTGAAATATATTAGAAGAGTGTGTGTGTAAAAAGTGTAAAGTGCGAAACGCAGGCGATGACGCGTGGGTATATTAATATTAATATTAATTAATCCAGACGAAACGGGTATAAAGCCCCAAATGCACGCCCTTAAACTTGGCCTCATCCATTCCTCTTCCTCTCATTTACATATCTCTCTTTATCTCTCTCTCTCTCTCAAAACCAAACAAGAATGGCAACAAACGGAAACGGAAACGGAAACGGAGAAACCAACTCTAAAGCCAGTATCAAACCCTCTGTCTACCTCGACGACATGGAAGAACTCAAGCGAGTCTTCACCCGCTTCGACACCAACGGCGACGGCAAGATCTCCGTCAACGAGCTCGACAACGTCCTCCGTTCCCTCGGATCCGGCGTTCCACCGGAGGAGCTCAAGCGCGTCATGGTGGACCTCGACGGCGACCACGACGGCTTCATCAATCTCTCCGAGTTCGCCGCCTTCTGCCGCTCCGACACCGCGGACGGTGGTGCCTCCGAGCTCCACGACGCCTTCGAGCTCTACGACCAGGACAAGAACGGCCTCATCTCCGCTGCGGAGCTCTGCAAGGTGCTGAACCGCCTCGGAATGAACTGCTCGGAGGAGGAATGCCACAAGATGATCAAATCCGTGGACTCCGACGGCGATGGAAACGTCAACTTTGAGGAGTTTAAGAAGATGATGACCAACAATCATGCCAAATAGGCATTTTAGATTTGCAATTAATTATTTAATTTACAAGCTAGCTAGCTAGCTAGGTTCCAGTTCCACCATCTCTCTCTCTCTCTCTAACTAACTAACAGATCTGCAACCGCCTGTGGTTTTGGCTCGATCTCTGTTATTAGTTTTCTTTCTCCTCCTTTAATTTCCTTCCAATATTAATATTAATATTAATATAAATATAATTAATTACGGTTTCAATTTTTTTGCAATCGTCAATTTAATTCATGCTGAATTTGTTTTTGTTATGACTACTGGTGGCAATGAACCATTGATCGAATTCGTAAATAAATAATATGCTCAACCTCAATGTGAGCTAATTCTGGCATGCTTAGAGTGACTATTATGATTGTAGGCTCAGCTCATGTAAATTGTTTTCAAAATTCATGATTGATTATGCTCTAGTTGATTGCTTTGAACAAGAGTATACAGTTGGCCATATATTGTAACACACAGACAGAGAAGGAGCCGTTCCGTTGAAAAATGGGAATGGAATTTTCAATGGCCATACCATAACCATAACCATTCTTTGTGGTGGTTGTTGGGGGTATTTGACTATTTTTGGAGGTGTCTTTATGATCAAGACTCATGGTCAATTGTTTTAGTCGTTTCTTCAATAGGAGAAAAAGATAAGATTCCAATTCCATCCATAGGTGAGCACATGATCTCGTACACATTGTTTGGTAGAAGAGAGTTAGGGTAGAGAGAGATGAGAGGAAGAGATAGAGGGACCTAACCTTGTTTGGTGGGAGAGAGATTGAGGGAAGAGAGAGATTGAGGGTGGGAAAAACCCACTTTTTTATCTCTTCGCGTTTTGCGAGGAGATTCACGTGGGGTGTTTTTTTTTTTTATTCTGGTGCAGTTAGTGGCGGTTCCAAACCGCCACTATTATATTTTTTTTGTCCTTTTCTTAGCATTTAGTGGCGATTCTGAACCGCCACTAAATGCATTCTGACACCTTTATAATAAAAAAATGTTTTTTTAATCAAAAGTCAATTTTTCTCTTTCTTCCACCTCATTATTTTCCATCTCTCTCTCTCTCTCTCCTTTATCTCTATCATACCAAACAACCTCAAAATCTACTATATTTCTCACCTATTTCTCTCTACTCAAACTCTCTCTTCTCTACTCTCTCTTCTCTATCTCTCTCTACTCTACCAAACAGAGTGGTAATGCTAGCCTAGGGGCAGACCATATTTATGAGCCCAGCCATATATTAAAAGTTTTTTTATATTCTCATTTTTTTTAATTATGCTTTAAATAAAAACCCAAGGGTTACCAAATGACACATACATCAAGTGGGAGTAAATCTCAAGAGCGATTCGCAATACACACAAATAAACAAATTAAGAACAAGTATGCACACTCAAAGCTGCAACAACCCGCTGAAACCATGATGTAAAACCCTAAAGGCCCGCACAAAAGTCTCTAAAACCCCAAATTAGCATATAGCAATGTCTTCGGAGCGGAGAAACTTTTATCATCAAATTTAAGCAACGCTTCCCTTTCAACAATTCATGGACTTTGCTGGAATTGCTAGATGTGCGACATTCATGGAAGCCTAATTAACTCTTGACTTCAATAGCACTAGCAGGGCGACAATACCATAGTTCTGAAAATAGGGAGATAAAAGAGGACTTCTGTAGATTCAAAGCCTACAACAACATCAAGATGCAGGGGGAGCAGAAACAGTGTGGACGCAATATGAACTGAGTGGGCAGAGGCCGTGAGGTAAGACTAGGAGGGAGGTAGAGCATGTCATCGCGGGGGTATCAGCATAGAAGGATCTGCAACCGACCCAACCCCCACTGCCTTTCCAAGTCAGAGAAAAACCAAAGCTTCCACCTTTAGAACCAGAGTTGGGTCTGTGGCTGGGTTGACAAGTCTCACTTTTATCAAAAGAGTACCTTCATAATCAGTGGGCTGGGTTGACAAGTCTCACGAGTTGGGTCATCTACGCGGTGGACTAAGAGTTCGCATGTACATAAGGCTTACTTCACAAGGTGACTCAACATGTTAGTTGGATATCCCGCGGTTAGATTGTCATGTTCTCGGTAGGGCGGAGGAGTCCTTTGAGGTCGAGCCAACAACTCACCTATTATACGCTTATCTTCTCATTTGAATAATACTAGTTTCTTTCCTCAACCATTTAGGACTTACGGTTTTATTCCAGAATTTTTTTTTCATAATATTCTAAAAACATTTCTTAATGTGAGTTTGGGGTTAGCATTTGTAAAAGTATTTTTATATGCAATTGATTTTTTGAAGTTAATCTAGACTGAAAATGAAAATGAGTTTAAACAATCAACCATCTTTTTATCCCGTCCTGATATTAAATCATAATCAACCTCTTTACCAAATTTAAAGAGTGAAAATACTCAATTTAATCTCTAAAAGTGTGAGTGCTAATGATTTAGGCGAGTATCCCTCTCACCTTAATTAACTTTTTCTCCCTTCCTCACCCCACTCCACCACCCTTCTCCCACATTCCCACCCTTCTTCTTCCCACCTCCCCCTCAAGCTCAACTTTCCACCATCCACCTCGACCTGCCATAACTTAATATATACACATTTATTATTGCTGACTTACAATAAAAATATTTTATTACGTTAAAATTAGATTTTATACTCGTTTGAATGCAAATGAAAAAATAATTAGGATTGTGATAGTTTGCATCCTTCTCCATATTTAAGGATTGGGAGGTTCAATGTATGCATACATTGTGGGAAGCTAATCAAGTGGCAGATTGTCGGGCTAATTTGGCCCAAGCTCTTGCTTTAGGTGTTCATTATTTTGAGGCTCCTCCCTCTTGCTGTAGAGGACCTTCTTTTCTTTGATTGTACGGGAGTGTCTTTCCCAAGAACTGCTCTAGTGTAGTTACTTTCCCTTTGGGCTTTATCCTCTAAATCTCTAAATGCATCTGCTTCATTAGCTTCTGCAGTTCCACTAGCACCACACTTTTCTTCAAAATCGTCTGCAGAGTGATATAGAAAAATGATTATAACCATAATTACATTAAGATTCAACATTCGATTAAGCAGATAAACTAACATACTGTTGGGTTGGGGGGGAATGGAGGAGAGGGATTCTTTAAGTTGTATGAGGAAGGGAATTAAGGGGACTCAATTTTAGCTCCATTCCAAAATTAGGCGAAATGGAGGGGAGATAAATCATGCGATGAGACTAAATATCCTTACACATATTTTCAAACCCAACATTGTGTTTAGAAGTAAGAAATAAAAAGTAAATTTTGTTTTATTATCCCTGTCTTTCCGAAGATGGTTATCTCCCTTCCCCTCCCTCCCTCCTCTATACCAATCAAAATATCTAATTTAAATACCTCTCCTCCCCGACTCTCCTTTGAACCAAACAGAGAGCATATCATGGATACACCAATGGAAAACGAGAGAAACAAAGTAAGGGTGTGTTTGCATAAGCTAAGAAAACCTTGAATATAATTTCCACATCGCAGTTTTGGAAAACTATTATTTCAATTTAACAAAACACAAAGAATCCAACATGCTAAAGCTAAATCAGAAAGAAGCCAGCCATAAGTTTTACCTTGTGCAGCATCACCTTTCTCAGCTAAGGACTGATAATCACAAGCCAAGAGACAGGGGCACTTCCTTTTAGTCTTAGGTCCAAACACATCATTGAAAGGTCGTAGAACCCTTGGATTTGATTGCTACATTCAAAACTCATTCCCAAATCAACATATATAATAATAGTTATGAACAGTTATATATGCAGGTGAAAATAGTACCAAAAAACAAACCTACCTTTTGCTTTTGGTGAACATTGTAATTACTGGACATGTGACTTTGCAGCCCTGGGAATAACTCAAGATTCACAACATTATTCTTCGCCCTCTCTATTTAATAATTTACATCATTAATTATATGCAATCACAATGAATAAACTTGATGAATTTGTTTATGTAAAACATGACTCACTGGACCAAGGGACTGGATAGGGACAGGGTGGTCGCGGGTAAGGTTTATACATGCAGCGGCGACCGGAGCACACCTCCATCTTCGCGTCATTGCTGCGGTTGGCGTCGAGAGACTGCTTCGATTTTCTGTAGACGTTCACGTTCCTCTCCTTCTTCTCCATTGCAGAGCCAGAGAGAGATCCAACTGTTCTGTTCAATCACAAACTCAGAGAATGACTTGGAGGAAGGGGAAGTTAGGTTTTTAGTTTTACACACTTTTCATTCAACTTTATTTTTTGTATATTGTATATATTATTTTTATTATATTTACGGTTTAATGGGGTTGTCTAAATAACCTATGATAAAGTTTGGGTTAAATAACCCATCATCCAATCACATTGGAGATAAGTGAGTTGGAAATAAATTAATAAATAAAATATAGAAATTTCAACTCACTTATCTCCAATGTAATTGAATGATGAGTTATTTAACCCAAATTTCATCATAGATCATTTAGACAACCCCGATTTAATACAAATGTCATTTTTTGTGGAATTTTTATTTATATGTGATTGGTGGAAATAAATTGGGCTAGCTTAGAATCTTTTTAAATAGGTTTGAGTTATTTAAAAATTTAAAGTTGGCTAGGGTTTGATTTATTGTTGGCATGTCTTTATGAAACTTTTTAAAATATTTTTACCAAACAACTTTTAAGTTGTATAAAAATAAAAATTGACAAATTGCTTCTGACTTTTTTTAAAAGCTCTTGTTTTTATCTTTAACTTAAAAGTAGCTTTTAAGTCCAAAATAAGTTGTGGCTGCAATTTCATCTTTTTCAACTTCATTGTGATTCTCAGCCGCTTAACCTAGTCGGTCTAAACTTTTCCTCATAGCTGTTGCACTCCCGACTTTTCCCTTACCTATTGTTACTGTGCCATTGTGATCTTGTGTCACCTTTCTTTTCTTTTTGAGTTGATTGTTTTCCGTAGGGCTAACATCATCTTCAAGATTGAAATCATCATCATCAGATTCCATAACTCGATGCAGCACATCTGGAGTTGTATTTCTGCCACCAGACTCACTTGGTACACTCATAGCTGGAGTCCATGCATCTTGACTTGTTGCCACTGTCTCCCCAAATATGAATTCCAATTCATCATGAAATTCTAGTCTGTTATATCAAAATTTTGCATACTTAGAATTCTCCTGCATGAGTATGAAAAAGAAATAAGGTATAATCAGTCCTCAACTTCTACCTTGTGCCTTTCAACTAAAAAAATACAAGATATTCACATTACTCACATTCATCTTAGCATCCCACCATGTCGCATCAGCTTCAATAGTACCTGACTGGTTGTTCCATCCCAACCCTGTTTCTTTACCCTTTAGTTGCTTCCATGTAACCCAAACAGTCCTCAAATTGTCCATCTTATTCTTCAATTGCTTTACGGTATAATTTCTAGTAGTTTATTTTTCAAAGTCTTCTCTTATTTCTTCCTATTTCTTAACTTTAAATGCAATTCCCGGTTTTCCACTTTTGCGAATTTCTTCCATACAAAGTTTAAGTAAAGCTTTGGTAATGTATTGATACCACTTTGCATTTTTTCGACTATTTTCAGAATTAGACATAGGGAGTAGGCTGCAATGTATCAGACATTAACTAACTAGTCATTTACGTGTACTTTCAAGTACAAGCATCTATTTATCCATAATAGGTCAACCATTGCATTTTAATATTGCAGAACATAGATGATATATTTGGCAGAATGCATGGAGTGAGCACACTCGCATCGTCCAAATTGCAAAACAGCTCAATCCATAATATAACTATGCTCACCTACACCTAAACCCCCCTCATGTCTGAATAAAGAAACTCACGCCTCATAACCAAGAGACCACAAGAAACATATGACAGCATGCTTTTCATGGACACAAAACACAAAGATGATGAGTACATACAAGAAGTCCAAGAACAAAATAAGACATTAAAAAATACCAAAATCTATTGTCTGTTATTTACCATATAGGCTAGACAACATGCTTGTTGATAAATAACCTGATACAGTGCCATAGATACTCTACCAAAACCTTCACTTGTTTACACTCAAATATTAAGACATTCATATTAACACCACCACACACAGAGAGAGTAGAAATCGGTGATTAAATCCATGAATTTCATAAAGAGATCAAAATAGAAGATATTTAGTAGCGGCGAAAACAAAAGTGAAAGTGATAGAACTAGTACCTATTTATAATCTGGATGGATGGTGTAGAATTGTGCAGCTCTGACTCATAAGTCTACTCCATGGGAAAAATCACAATTAGGGGAAGTAAAATATAAAGAACTAGAAAGTAAAAAAAGAAGAGATTGCAACATACTACTTAGGAAGACATATTTTTTTTTGGGTAAGCCAATATGTATATATTTTTTTGAAGACAGAATTCAATAGTTTTTTAGCATCTTACACTTGTAGTTGGCCCAAGGTTGCAACAATCACATGATTTATAGATCTATAGAAGGAGCAGGTGAAGACTCCTGATAAGCAATTTCTGTTAATGAGTGGGGAACAACTTGCATTATTATAAAGTACATTTCATCCTTGAGGATTTCATTTACAAAGATTGTATGTTAAGTAACCATATAAGCCCGAGGAGAAGCTCAGGTCGCTATACTTCTAACCAAAAGTCCCCATCAGCAAACTATTGGCATAAACATGTAATCCATGTATGATTTATTGATCCTTTACATATAAATAATAAGCACAGGAAGTGCAATTAGAAGTTCCAGTACAGACTCAAAGAAAAAGAAAGAAAGAAACAGAACAAAGGTTGACAAATAGAGGACGCAAAACCAGAGGAACAAAGAAAATAAAACCAGCAAATAACTGGTGTATGACTCAAAAACATATCACAGACCCAGTCCTCCACAGCCTTCCCGGGTTCCAAAACAGCAAACAAATACCCCAGGTCAATTCATTGTTTTGAAAACACAATTGTCCACGGCAATCAAACCAGCACAGAATACAGCAAACAAACCAAGCAAACCAAAGAACCATGGAAGGAAAACCAGTATAGGTTAACAAATACTGCTTAGGAAGACAGTGAAAGCTTACCACACGAGAGTCTATAAGGAAAACGATAGATGAAGCGGCCAGGGTTCCAAGAGGAAGAAAAAATCACGATAGAAACACGTAGGGAAAACTACGACAAAGACAAATAAGTTGGGCCAAAAAAGAAGCTGCTTTTTTTCAAAGCTCCTCCCAATACTTTTTTCTAGAAAGTTACTTTTATCATTTTTCTTAGTAAAAAAAAGTAACTTTTAAGTCAAAGAATTTTTAGTGAAATATGTTTGGCCCAACTTTACCTTAAAAGTGACTTTTAGCTACTGTTTGGTTCAAAGGAGGGGAGGGGAGGGAAGGGATTTTAATGGAGGGGAGGGGAGGGGAGGGGAAGGGAGGGGAAGGATTTTAATATTTATTACGTTTGGTTCATAGGAGGGGAGGGGAGGGAAAATACCTTATTTTTATTTGGTTTATGAGGGGAGGAAGAGATTTTATAATTAAAACTACTTTTATACCCTTTTATATATTTATTTAAATTTAACAACACAATATATAACATCCTTCTTTATCAACAATTATTCTGCATAATTTTAAGCTTCACCCCAACATCACAAATCAGAATTTTTGAGACCTTGCACAGTGATAAAAAAAAGAGAAGGCAAATGCACAAGTTTGGTATCTAGTGTATTAATGTATTAATCATCAAGTTTGGTACTAATTGTGTAAAAAACGTGATTCTCAATTTAGGCATAGGAGAAAGGGCTGAACCTCTTCTTATTACGATATTGAGAAACAAGATTAAGGAGAAAAGGGAGTAACACATCGCAATTTTGAACTAACACAATAAGTAAGAGCGACTAACATGCAACAAACACAATCAAGAGCTTTAGAGTAAGAATAACATGTTTCAGTTTGGCTCCAGTATTTAGAGTAATATATTCCCGACTTTGCATACAGGTCGGGCTGTTCACATGACAAAACTGCTATTCTGGGCAACAAGACGATAGGAGGTGGCGGCGCCGCTGAGAAGGAGGCGGTGGCGGCGGAGAGAGAGAGACCGGAGAGGGGGCTAGCGGTTGGTATGAAGAAGGAAGGAAATAAAAGACATGAAATAAAGAAAGAAAACCCTAGAATAAAAAATTGGAATTTTTAGATTGGTGTAGGGTTATTTTTGTCTGAAATTTATTTCCCCTCCTAATTCCCCCACTTTTGAGGGGAACAAAAAATTGAGGTTGGAGGGATTTTGCTCCCTCCATTTCCCTCCCCCTCCCTCCTAAAGTTTGAACCAAACAAAATTAGATTTTTAAAATCCCTCCCCTCCCCTCCCCTCCCCTCCCCTCCGTTCTCTTCCAACCAAACAATGCGTTAAGTCAAAAATAAGGCTTTCATTTAAGCTTAAGCCTGAAAGCATATTTAAAACTTGTTTTATAATAATACATTTGAATGCCAAAAAAAATATAGGTAAATAGACTAAAATATATTAAAATTATTATATTGTCTAAGTCAAAATAAATTTATTATCAATCTATTTTAAAGAGGTTTATATAACTAAATTATTATATAGTGCAACATGTTTATACATATAAATAAGTAAATAGAACGTAAAAGTGAAAATAATGTAGAAATGTGAATGCGTATAACTCTTATTATTTTGATGATTACAAATGCAACCAACCACAAACATACATGATCACATGTGAAAGTGAAACTATATTTTTCCAAATGAGATATAATTTGGAATCATTACCCTTTGTTCATTTTTTTTTAATTAATAACCACCTTCAGATTCAGATGACTATGATCAAAATTAACAATGTCATTTGATGATCAATCATGTTCTCAAATGATAGCTCAAGTGGTAAGATCTAGGAACATAATGGTGAGGTTTGATAAAGGGTGAAGGGTCCCAGGTTTGAACCCGGTGAATGAATTAATTTACTAACATTTTTAACAACTACCATTTGCCTTATAGAAAAAAAAAAATTGATGACCAATGTGTGTGGTAGTTATGTGCAGAGAGCAGTGAAAAGCCAATATTGGAAGGCCACACCCACACAAGAACGAAATCAGACAGGTGAAACAATACCATTGGACCTTCTTTGAAGATGGAGGCAAACCATGCTTGCCATGGTTTGGCTCATCCACATGGTTAATATTAATAACATCCACAGGTTTGGACAACATGTAGGAAGGACTATTATTCATCATGTCTTTATCGATGGTTTCACATGTAAATACTCGATGCTCTCCAAAAAAACAATACAAAAGAATTGTGTAGTGCCCCCTTAATTAGTTTTATATATACCAACATTATTGTATATAAATATGATCATGACCTTGCACCCGTTTTTTACTTTCTTCCATGCCTGCATACTTCATATATCCAACTATTTTTTTTCTACCCCACATTAATTAGCCTGGTTCCTTCTGAATTTAATTCTTCTATTTGGGTATTAGGAAAAAGTGGGAATTAGAAGGCTTTAGAGAGAGGCGAAGGTAAAGATATATATAGCTAGAGAAGGGTGGTATATTTTGATGATGGCTGATGCATTTGATGAAGAGTGTGATTATCTGTTCAAGACTGTGTTGATTGGTGACTCTGGAGTTGGGAAATCAAATCTGCTGTCAAGGTTTGCAAAAGATGAATTCCGGTTGGATTCGAAGCCCACTATTGGAGTTGAATTTGCTTACAGTAATATCAAGGTCAGAGACAAACTCATCAAAGCTCAGATATGGGATACTGCCGGCCAAGAGAGGTGAGGTCACTCTGGTATTCCTCTGTTTCTTCTTTCATCATTGCCTCATTGGTCAAGTTTTACTTTCTTGTCTCTTTGTTGGTCATCACTTTTAACTTTTATTTATTCATTTTTCTTGCTTTGTTTGTTCGTTTTGCTTTCTTACTCTTTGATCGTTATTTCAAAAAAAAAGTTTGAATGATAATTCATCATGGTTTAAGCTTATAGATCAGAATTCAGTTGCATGGTAGATCTTTCTTCTTTCTCACTTGATTCTGTGTTATGTTTCTTTCGTGTTGTGTCCTGTTTTGATTCTTCCAGTGAAAGGTTAAGGCCTTTTCTTTACTTGCGTTTCAATTTCAAACTGGCTTGCTACATACATGTACGACATTTCCTCACCCCCTCCAACAAACTTCCTCATACTTCCCAGGACCAGGACGTGAGGGGTGATGAAATCTCCTATGTGTACATCCCGAGCTAAATCCAGAGGTGGTGACACCTCGGTGTTACATACCCAACCTAGAAGATGTTGATGTTGTTAGGCTTTTATTCTCTTGTTTATTGGCCTAAAATTAATATAGAAAAAACAGATGGGGAGGGATGGATGAACTTTTTTAAAATCTGTGCACTGTTCATCCGTGATGATCTCAGATTCTCAGTGATTTGATAATTTACGAAAAACATAACTAGATTTATTTCATTCAGTGGGACCCCTGAAGACACTGAGATTAACATGGACTGGATTCCTAGTTTTGATTTGGATTAATGTGTTGTTTGATTCAGAAAAAAAACTTGTTCACGGAAAGGAACACTGCATGTTAAAAAAAGTGTCTTCCCTCTCGCCGTGATTTCCTCCTTTAATTTTCTTTGGATGCTTCATGTATTTAACTTTTGTCCTTTTCCAACTAATTAAAGGGAAATTTCTATATATTTGAATAACAACATTTGCCCTTCATTAAAATTGCTTTTTCCTTGCCACATCTCATAAAAAGAAGTTCACTATTTTGGGCCGCATGCGCGCAATTTCAATTCCTATCTCTTGTTTTTTATATTCCTTGCACTTTCATTTCATCATGAGAAAAGCAGAAAGATGTTCATCTTTCTCTGCAGATGCTAGATTTCTAGCTAATTAAGTACAGTTGAATAATGAATGAACATGCCACTGTACTGTGTTCCATTAATGATGTGAATAATGAAAAATAATTAACTTGAAAGAGTAGTGGTAACGCAATTGATCTTTAGATAGCGTAACTATTGGGCAAATTGGCAATCAATGATCGAGTCAGGTGTAGAAATGCATGTGAGATGATGGTGAAGGTTGTGATGGTGCCAAGTGCCAACCACATAATCAAATTCAAACTAGTTCTTCTTTCTAATCATGTCAAACATCTTAGGCATATTCTAGTCTTAGGAGACAGTCTTCAGACAGATAATTATGAAATCTCACAAAATGACTATGTTAATTACATAAGTTATTATCTCAAGCTTTTCCGCATAATTAATTTTGAGAGTAATATGAATTTTTGAAAATCGATTGTCAATATCAATATAACTACCCTAAAAAGTGATTCTGATAAAAGGAGAAGTGATTCTTAGGCTAACCAACGCGAACCAAATTCACACATAAGTTTTAGCTTTTAAGTGAAACTGCATTTGATAATTATGTGCAAATTGTGAAATCAAACATTCACTTATATTTTGATCTAACAAGGAAAATGCTAAATATTATGTGGATAAAATTATATATGTGGCAGGTTCAGAGCAATCACAAGCTCGTATTACAGAGGAGCCTTGGGGGCAATGGTGGTGTATGACATAACGAGGCGATCAAGCTATGAGAATGTAAGAAACTGGTTATTGGAGCTGAGAGAGTTTGGTGGGGAAGACATGGTGGTTATTCTGGTGGGAAACAAAAGTGATCTGGGTCAATCAAGAGAAGTTGAGAAGGAAGAAGGTAAAGGGTTTGCAGAGACAGAAGGGTTGTGTTTCATGGAAACCTCTGCTCTGAAGAATCTGAACGTTGAGGAAGTGTTCTTAGAAATGATTACAAAGATACTTGACATCACATGCCAGAGAAGTTTGGAAGCCAAAGTTGACGAGAAACCGATTAATGTTTTCAGTGGGAAGGAGATTCATCTAGTGGATGAAGTCACTGCAACTAAACAAGCCACTTGCTGTTCAACATAAAATTTTGAAAGAATCTGAGTGTTTGATTGATTTTTTCTTCCTGTTTTTCACACATTTTCTTCTTACTGGCCTTTCTTGACATGGTCACAAAATATTTTTTCCCCTAATACATAAGTAGCCAACTAAATGTCACAAAACTCAGTCAGATTGAGTGGACTTATCTTTTTAATTTCCTGTTTAAATCAATTAAATGTCACAAATTCACAATAATTTCTTCTACTAAAAATAGCTACATCTTTCTTTACTCATAATTCAAATGTATTCACCTTCTTCGATATTGTTGCCATGAATATGGTGAACTGGCCTCAATCCCTTGGGGCCACCACTATTGAACATAGTTGCATGGATAATTCTAAACTTTAAAACAAATTAATCATTGTGACTACTTAAAACTAATTTGAAACTCAACACTAAAAGATATTTAGGTATTACTCACGGTGAAATGTTGTTATGAACTTTTACCGATGACTTCAGTTCATATTCTGCCAATATTGACATTGTTGGTAATTTTTTACGAAGTTTTCTTAAAACTGTTAGTAAATTGCTGATGGTTAAATTTGTTGCAGAATTATAATTATGTTAGATGTTCGAATACTTTTGATAGCTTAAATCACTAGTGATTTACCGTCGGTTTTAACCACTAGATTATTGATGATAAAAACTGTCGTAATGTTTTTCTAATTATATTACTAGAAATACATTTAGAATCTTCTACTACCACTAAGTGCGTAGATCAAATGAAACAAAAATATTGTAACTTACGTAGAAGTTGTTTGGACAAGGTGATAGTCCAAAAAAATATATAAATTACATATAGGTGAGGTGACCCAAAGAAGCCAATGGGTTTGGGCTTGTGTGGACTGGAAGTTGATACTTTGATTGGGCTGGGGCTGAGGAGGTTGAAGCCCGTTAGTTAGTTGGTGGTTGTGACTCTACCTTCCTTCGTTTCACTCAGTCTCGATCTTGTTCCTTCGTAATTCATTCACCGTTTTGTTCTTCACCATGCAAATTGCAATTGCATCTTACTCTCAGAATAAGAAAAAGAAAGTAATCTTGGAGCATATCGTTTTCCTCTCATGGCGAATTGGATCTCCTCCAAACTCAAAGCCGCAGAGAACATTCTCCATCAGGCAAGTGCAAGTCCAACTACAATTCTAATCATTCTTCGCATTTTCTTCCTTAATTTTAATTTTAATTTTAATTTTAATTTTCATAATCTCTTCTTCTATTCTCTTACGAATTTCGTTTTCCCCTCATTCGTAATTGCGTTTCCAACTGTTCAGATCGATCAGCAAGCAGCCGAATCGCTTCGGAAGAACGAGAAGCTTCGATCCGACGAACTCGGCATTCATGATGCTCCTGCAGCCAAATCAGGGAGCGTCGTCTCTCTCAAGAATCAATTGAAGAAGAAACCCTCCGAAAACAATGACTATCATGGTAAACTGCACAGTGACCCCAATTTTACAACTGCACCCAAATCTAGCCCTACCCCTACCCTCGCAGATGCTGATTGGACTCAACTCCTCAGCTCACCTACTCACTCTATAGCTTCTGCTTCTGGAGGGGATCACGGTAATGGGGCTCGTGGTTTCAACAAAAATGGTAGGAAGCACAAGGATTTATTGCTTTCGGATGTAAAGAGGAATCACAAAACCGGTACCAGTGGTTCAAGGTCTTTGCAGAGGTTAAACTCTGTCAAATTGACTAGAAAAACTAGTGACGATGGGATGGGCTTTACCTCAGAGAGGCATTCAACTGATGGTAAACCTTTGGTTGAGAAGAATGATAAAGCAAATCAACAACACCAGCACACTTTTAATTATAGGGATATTTCTCCACCAGAATCTCTGCAGGAAGACAACAAAACTTTGCCAATGCCCGTGTCTGACCTTGATAATGCTAAGATTGCACCAGATGTTGTTCCTGGTCAGCTTAGAGGTGCAATGAAAGCGAGGCATGGGCTTAATTCACTTTCTGGAAATTCAAAATCTGATGATTTCAAAAGGGGTTCTTCCATCAGTGATGGAAGTTCTGAGTCAGATACAGATTCCGGTTCATCGTATGATTCTGAAAGTGAACATGAGAGGGAGGAAAGGAGAAAGAAGAGGGAAAGGGTCCTGGCGGAGAAAGCAGCAGCTATAGCAATAAATGCTATCAGGGAAAAGGAGAATATGGTGGCCAAATTAGAAGGCGAGAAACAAAGTCTAGAGAAAATACTTGAAGAGCGAGCTTATCAACAAGCCCAAGAGGTAATGTCATGACAGTTCCTAGAAGTGATCTTTATGTTTTCTTTTTTTCTCTTTTACTCTTTTTTGTTATGCTGCATATGCTCAACATGATGTATCTAATGTAGGATATGGATGTTCTTGGTACTTTGGTGGGAAAAGTGTCCTTTTATAGTATAGTAATTTTGCACTTAATTCTTCTTCGTTATTTATCCAATTTTTTTGCTCCTTCCTTTAGGCTTCACAGCTTCAGAACACTACGATGGAAACAATGGAAGCTGTTGAGTTAGAAAAGCAGAAACATAATAATACTAGAATGGAAGTTCTTGCACGTTTAGCGAAACTGGAGGTATGTTAATTTCACGTGTTTAAGCCATTTGCTTATAACAAATATATGATGTATAGCTTACTACAAGTTTTTAGTAAATAATTTATCATGATGTTTTGGTTCTGCAAATATCTAGACAAGCTTGTTATCGATAAATGTCTGGACTGGTTGCAGACTGTTAATGCTGATCTTGCACGATCCCTTGCAGCTGTGCAGTGTAACCTTGAAGTCGAGGTATGTCTATATTCAAAGATGACTAATTTCCACTTCACATGATTACAAGATTAGCAACCGTATAATTAATAAGATAATTAATTTTACCAAACTGACATCATAATGAGTGCTGATAAGAACCAGGTAACTTAAAACCTTATATATGTTATTGACTCTGACTGTGTCTAGAAAAATTTACCAAATACTGCTAGACCAGGAATTGAAAGTTGAACTAAAAGTTATCCAGTCAACTCCAAAGATGTTGTCATTGTAAATGTAGCTTATTGAAGGATTAAAATCAGACCCTTATATTGGAATTGAATTAAACAAATCCTTTGGTCATCCTCATATCTGGCCTAGAGTGTTAAATTATTGTTTGTTAATTATGATTTTTGGACCAGGTTAAACAAGTGGCAGAACTCAGACAGAAGATTGTATCAAAAGAGTTTGTTCATGAAGGTACACTGCCCTTTTTTACGGGACATTGAACAGATAATAGTGTCTTTTCCTGGGACTCATTCTAGCTTGAATGTGCATCAAAACCTTGAAGATTAGTTTTGTGTTTTTAAAAAGGATGTCAAAAGATCAGTATAGGCATATGAAGATAATTTTTAAGCCTGTTGAACAAAGTTGTGCTAAGCTACTGTAGAGATTTCAGGAACCACATGAACTTAGATTTCTCTTTCTCTTGCATGAGAATATCTTTGATGAAAAAAATTCTTTCATTCTGAGCGGTATTCATGGAAATGAAAAAGATCGAATGGTTGTAAAGTGTAAACAGATAGTGAAAATTAAATTATTATGTACTGTTGCAAATGTTAGGGTTCTAGAGTAATCGAGATTATCTTGAAATGAGCTGGTCTGTTAATAGGTTGATCCTTTAACCTTTTGTAGAGCTTAGAAGGAGCATGAATCCTCGTCAAACTGGAGCTTCACGAAATCTAGTAAGTTACACTATTATATTCTGAAACCGGTACATAAATATTTTGGTTTCTTTTGTTTACTTTTCCTGAGCTGTGGATTTTATTAAACTTCTACAATAGGATATTCTTGACTTCTGTTTATCTATACTGATGTTGTAGCTAGCTTCAAAAGGAGTTGAGTTTGAGCGAGAAATTCTTGAGGCAGAGCTTTCTCTAATTAATGATAAAGTTTCACAGCTACAGGAAAAGGTAAGCTTTTAAATTTGTGCACTGAGCTATTTTTGCATCTTTTTCTTTGAAGAGCTATGACATTTCACATGTATTGTATTTCATGATTTTCAGTAGTTTGTGTAGAATTGTCTACCTAGAAATCTGGTGTCCCTCTTTTACACTCGCCATATTAAACTAGTATACAACCCATTCCAATACATCATATAATATTTTAGCAATTGGTTTTTTTTTGGGTCATGCACTCATGCAGTTGGATATTATTCAAAGTTTTAAACCAGTATTATAATGCTTTGCAAGAACCAATTAGGATAGGATATTGATGCGGCTAGAAGGCCCTAAAATGCATAAGAGGTCATTATTGGCCCGTTCCGCTAAAGATTGGCTTGACTCTTCATCTTATAGTGGTTTCTATTGGTATCTTATTCTTGTAATTAGATATCAATATGCTTATGTAAAAAGTTTCCATTCTCATGTGACATAAATATATATATATATATATGTATATATATGTATATATATATATTATGTATATATATATATATTATGTGCTTTAAATATTAATATGATTTTGCGTAAGATTAAACTCCACTGTGTTTTGCATTGGACCTATCAAATTAATGACCCATATGACTTCCATTGGGCATTGGCTATGAAATTATTGCATGTTCTTGTACATTACAGGCTAGGAAGCTGGAAGCTGACATTGAAATGACCAGGAAGGAGATAGAACAACCAACAGAAGTTGAAGTTGAGCTCAAGCGAAGGCTTCATCAAATGACTGATCACTTGATACAGAAACAAGCCAAGGTGTGTCTTCATACATCCCATTGGCTGTAAATTTTATGCAAATGCTCATGAGTTACTGTTTTAGTTCAGACTGGACCAGCCAGTCTGGTCAGTCCTACTGGTTATCAAACCAAAATGACCAACAAAACTGGATCTGGTTTTCAGAATCCAGCAGGTTAAAGTACAAACAATTATTTTGTAAAAAAATAATTAATAATCAAATAAAGAACTGGGGCTTTACTTAATGTCTTTTTTCAGACACCTATATCTATTCAACAGTTTATTCTTATCAACAGGTTGAATCTCTCTCTTCTGAGAAGGCGAGTCTTCAATTCAGAATTGAGGTATGTTTTTTTACAGAGGCTATGATGTTAATTCTCGGAATCACGATATAGACATATAGTTGATTTAAATTTTCATAATTAACCCTGCAGGCAGTATCAAGGCTGCTTGATGAGAACATGTCAGCATCAGGCTCAACAGCTATGAATCCTGCCTCATCATCAAGTGATGTAGAATCAGGAATATGGGAGCTCTCAAACTCAAAGTTGAAGCCTATGCTGAAAGCCAGAATTCATTCTGGCAAGAGACAGCTGGGGTACTTGCTTCAACAATTAGATTATATTTTCGTGGCTGGTGCTGTTTTTTTGAAACGGAATCCAACAGCTAAATTATGGGCTATGATTTACCTTGTTTGCCTTCATTTGTGGGTGATTTATATTCTAACATCACATTCTGGTCCATCAAATGAGGGTAGATCTGGTGCCGTGATCTCATTGGAGAACATTAATAACACCGGAGGAGTATGATTGTGTTGTGATGTGTCACCACTTATATAATTTGCCTCAGCTTTTAGGAGGTGTTCATTACATTTGATATAGTTTGTTACTCCAGGGTACATCAGGGACTCCATCACAGAGTAGCAATGCCCTGCAATATATATTTTTTTTTTGAAAAATGGGTGATTTGGGTTTAAATTTTGATGCTCTGGTCAAATGATGAGTATTGTTTGTAAAGATTTGTTCAAGTAATACGTAATTTGTATGTACAGAGTAAGTGTAGCAACAGGCGCAATAACAGGATGAGCCTCTAGTCATTGGCTTGTAGAGGCGAAATGCAGTTTCATGATTATTATGTCTTGAACTTGTAGAGAAAGGGAAAAGAGGTTCACTTCAGGTGCATTCAATTATTAATAAATATTCATTCATTTCTGTAATGCATTGAAATCTTACTCGATCACATTTCATGATTAAATCATATCATCTCCTCTTAGATTTTATTCAATCTCTATTCGTGTTTTGTTGTATCGATAAATGGAACGCTTAATAAACTCCATTAATCAGCGTCGTAAGTCGTAAGTCTTAAGTCGGGTAACTTGTTGGATAATAAACAGGAAATTAGATTTTGAAAATATGACTGAGCTGTTTTTGTTTTTAATTTTTAAAAACGATTTTTCAAACTTGAGCAAGATATTGACGAATTTCCTTTCTTTCTTTCTTTCTTCTGAATGAGAAAACAGTTATCTAAAACAATGAACGAAATACAGATAAAATGACTGAAAGCAAGTAGACTTGCACCAATGCGACAAAACAATAAGGCACAAAAAAAACTTGGATATCATATATTAGATATATAAGTATGTTCTCTCATTATCTTTATCTAGCACAACACTTAACAATAAACAATGTCGAACTCTAAACTCTAAACTCACTTAAATTCCCAACAAGTCGTCAGCGGGAGAAAAATTAATTAACATACTACAGAATTCAAAAATGATTTTTGCAAGCGAATACAAAAACTATTTTTTTTAACAGAATACAAAAACTAAAAAGTACAGAATATTTGTTTTCAATGTTGGAAAGCTGCGGGTCCAAAATGATAATTGTAAAAGAAGAAAGAAGATGAGAATATTTGCACAACATATTGTATGTATATCTCAAAAAAAGATAACAGCCAAACAATAACATTCATAACAAGGCCTTAAAAGAATATCTGTAAACATGGCAGGCGACCGTGGAAACTGCAACTTCTGGAGGGGGGAAATCCAACAAATTCCAAGAGCTAGCCAATTTTGTGAGCATCACTGCTTTGCCCACTGCTTGTTCTGCACCTTGACCAGACAGTAAATAATTTAATACCATATATTAAGGAATTTTGAAGCATTTCAGATCATTGCAGGCAATAGAATCTGACCCTTCCAAACAATTCAATATCCCTAATAGTTAGAAACTTCAATATTGACATGCAAGCCTGGAGCCTTTGGATCAAGTTTAAAGCTTTAAACACTAAAACTCGTAAGTAAGAAGAGTAGGAAAGTACTAAGTACAAAGGCTACATATATTTTTAAGATTTTTGTATTTGGCTCAGAAAATCTCATCGGAGAAGGTGGATACGGGATTATGGTGAATTAACTACCAGATTTTATGCAATCAGCACTGTCAGCTTCAGCATTCAAATTGCTGGTCCAGGGCATTAGGATGCAGTAACTAATAAGCTTAAAACACTGCCATTGTGTTCTTAATTTATGCTTCCATTATAGTCCAGGGCTTCAGATATTCTAATCTACATAACAGTCATGAATAAAATCCTAAGTGACAATCTCGAGAATTACTCTCTTTTCTTTCCAACAAATGCTACTTGATAAGTCCTTGACATAACTTTAAATATTAATTCTGACAAATACAAAATATCCATGCTCGTGAAATCCAAAATGGCAGAATACAAAAATTTCTGGCAAAAAAAATGTTATGAAAGTGGATGGCCTCGGCTCTCACCAGTTTGGTTCTTGTTGTGGGAGATTACGACTGTAGAATGGAAATTCGAAGAGAAAAATTGTTTTGAACCATGCGGGTAACTTTCCATAGACCGGTGGAGGTAACAGGATTAAAGGGCTGAAACAATAATTTGGTTAGTTGTTTCCCCTTAATGGTACAATGAAAATAAATAATGACATGGATGAGGTAAACTAACCTGGTTCTTTCTTTGTATCTCCTATATCCATCCACATTACCAAATTTCTTATCTGCTGATTCCTGGCTCCATTAAACAATTAATCATGAGGACAGGCAGAAATTGCAGCAGAATTTCAGCAAATTAAGTAAGAACTAAGAAGCAAACCTCAAGCAGCGGAATGCCACTGACAAAAAGAAGCAACAATGTGAGGAAGATTGGTCCAATGATTACTAGCCATTCAGCACCCTTGAGTACAGGTGAAGATGCCACAAAAATCCCCCACCAAAGCAATATCTGAGTTAAGCAGTTTTACACTAGTTATTAATAAAAGATGAGATATCTGAGTTAAGCATTCATGCTCTTAGACAAGCATTAGCTGAGTTATTCTATAAAAGAGGAAGCAATAGATTCATTTGAAAGGAATGAATAATAGTACTAACCTCACCAAAATAGTTAGGATGACGAGAATATTTCCACAGTCCAATATTGCACCACCTCCCTCTAGTTTCTGGGGACTTTTTGAAACGCAGCTTTTGTTGATCTGCTGTACCTTCAATAATAAAGCCTAGAGTCCACATAATCCAGCCTATTATATCCTCAATCTGTAGAAAAGGATTTCTGTCGCTTGCATTAACCAGTGTAACAGGCAAACTCACAGCCCACACCCAGACAGCCTGGAATATCCAAAATATTGCCAATCTACCGAAATTAGTGCGCATTTCATCAAAACGTCTATCCTCTCCCCACTGCAAAATCCTGAATAAGAGGAAAAGGCCGAGGCGGAGACCCCATAAGACAACAAAGAAAGTGAGGACAATCTGTCGAAAATGCCAGGAGGCTTTGAGCAGCAGGGTGAGTAGAGCGATTATAACGAAATTGGTACTTCCGGCGAAATCAGTGACCTTGTCGAATTTGAGGAGTGCAGTGATGATGAAAAACAGGAACTGGTACCCAATCTGCAAAATTAAATTAAAGTAAATTAAATTGAATAAACAGAAGGAAGGAAGGAAGGAAGGAAGGAAGGGGAAGATTGATTGATTGATTGATTGATTGATTACAGTGACAATGGCGGTGAGGCCTAAGAAATGAGAGTCAATCACAGTGCCCATTTTATTTTGTGAGGAGCTCTGCCTCTGAGTAAGATGAAGATAAAAAAGATGAAGATGAAGGGGCAAGTGTGTGTGTGTCTCTACGGTTCAGAATACGACATGTCGTTTGATGAATAAATGGAAACTTCAAACTAGTTTACTTTAATTTACTTGGTAACAACGCAACGCAACACAACGCTGAATTGAATTGAATTCAAGAATCACTGCGAGGCAAGACCATGTCAATGTATGAATGTATGTATGGCTGTGAATCAATGTCAATGTGCGCAGGCACGCAGATTCTTACTATCGACTTTTCAATGCCGTGCCCATCCACTATCCATTCATAAAATGTTGACACGGAAACCAAATCCGTCACAAATTCTTGTCATCATTTTGCCACCTGTTAGCGATGGAAAAGTAATTTGTCCCTAATTCCACATCAAACCGAAGGATTTAGCAACGGAATATTAGAGAAGGGTTTAGTTGAGAGCCACAGAAGCTCCCTCTCAAATATTCGTCACTAGTTCCGCAAACCAATGATCTTGTAACCAAGTAATTTTGACAACTAGGACATGTCAAGAATAAATTATCTCAAATGCTTAAGTTGTTTCCATAAATGACACATGAATAATTATATTTCTAACGCCACAAGTGTCAATTGAGCTTTACCTTTAAACTCGTCAAATCCTATCTTCGCAATTTCTCATTTTTTTAGTTGCTTACGCATTGGCAAAGCATGGATTATCCTTAATAGATCAGTTGCTTGTATTTGAGGCTGGTACTTTTAGTTCTTTGTTTCTTATAACTCACTTTCCTTATAAATGTTTCTATGATTTCAATGTAAACTAAAATTTCCAGGCATCAGTTATAAGAATTTTGATACAATCATAGAGATATATACTGAAATTTGGACTGTCTCAGTCAAGTAACCAAAGAAATGAACGTATCAAGTTAGGATAGCACATGATCTTGAATATATTTAGTTTGAAAGAAATGATAAAATAAAAAATGTCTCACCATCAGTAAGGGAAAGTTCTTGATTGTTAACATGAATACTCTTCAATCCCATCAAAAACGATCACAAAAGAAATGAGAAATTATATATGATAAATGCAGAGCACACAGCATTATTGGATTAAGGAATTATCAACAATGCTCAGCACTAGAGAAAAACTTGATTTGGGCATAATTTACATGCTTACACTTAATCAATCATCAAGCAGGTGCAATGGAAACCTTGTCAACCTCTACAATGTATTCAAGTGTTGCAAGTGGAGGAATTTGCACACCAGAGCCTAAATCAGCACCATTCTCCCTAAATCCCAACTGGGGAGGGACTATTACTTTCCTTTTGCCTCCAGCCTTCATAGTTTTCAGCACATATTCTATCCCTTCACAAACTCCCTTGCTATATGGCCTTGAACCCATTACTAGAGCCAATGGTTTCTTGTCTCCCTCGAATGTATTCACAAATACTTCTCCAGTGCTTTCAACCTTTCCCATGATATCAATCACAACCAAATCACCTGGTCTTGGTGAAGCGCCACCACCAACTTTCAATTCACAGTACCTGTAGTTCAAGAGATTTTGTGTATCAGAAAAATGAGGCATACAATTGCAGTATACAATTTGCATAACTAGTTAAGAGAATATGAAAGATAATGAACCTTATTCCATTAGGAAGTGTCACCTCTTCCTCCTTCTCTACGTCCCTATATACAAAGACAAGAATGGCATTAATCATTGCAAGAAGAACTAACTAAATTATAACCTTTTGCATGTTTGGTTTCACAATATGCACATAATGCAAAACACATTTACTCAGAACTCACAAGTTAAAAGCTCGTGGAGTCTAATCAGAAGTGATTGTAAAACATTTTACAGTGGAATCAAATCAAACATACTATTAGTAGATAGTTTCCATAATATGCGTGGAATCTAAGACACATTTACTCAGAAGTTCAAAGCTCGTAGCGTCTAGCCAGAAGTAATTCTAAAACATTTTGCAGTGGAATCAAACATATAGATAGTTTCGATATCAATTTCCTTAAAGAAGTAATCACATATTTATATTTTCAATGTCATAAGTTTCTGCTGGAGGCTTGGAGCTTAAGGAGTATTAGATGTTTTTTAAGGATGAAAAAGCTCATAATGTGTTTCTACAGGTACTATGATGGAACACAGACCTTGTATTTGCCTCTTGCTGAGAAACCTCTAGGCGAGTCTTAATCTGTTCTGAGACAACACCAAATGCAAGAAAACCAACCCATGCAAGACCAGCTCCTAGCCCGAACCGTCTGGTCAAGGAAGTGGCTATCCAATCTGTGGAATCAACCTTGGTTGATGAAGTGACAGGTTTGATGGGGTTCTGTGGCTGTGCTTTGGCAGTGCCCTGAACTGATTGTGAAGATGACGCAGTTGGGGACTGAGATTGCTGGGGAGGAATTGGTGGAGGTGTTGGTGATGATGAAGCAATGTGATGACTGTTTCTTGTAAGGGGGAGGGAGAAAACTGGTGGGGAACCAAAGAAAGTAGCCATGTTCAAGATGATAATAATTAAGAAATTTGGTTAGTTTAGATACAATTCAAGGAAATCCAAAAGAAATATCTTAAAAGCTGCCCAACCCCACCTTATCCTAATTGTGTGGTCATCCATATAGTGGTTCCATCCATCTTAGCCTTTTGTTAGTTGTTGCAACTGTTGCAATTGGCCGAAAAACTAAGCAACTAACACATAAATTACGTGTTAAGCAGATAACATGTAGTATCCATAGACAGAAATGCTAGCTGGAGGTGCGATATCCTGGAAAAGTAAGAAACAAACTCTTGTTGGCTCTTCTACTGTGCAAGGTTTGTTGCTTGTTATGCTGCTGCCACTCATGCTGTTTGGTTGAGAAATCTGGTTCGTATTGCTGATTCCATTGCTAGGCCACTAAAGCTTTGTTGTGATAATAGTGCAGCTGTGTTCTCCACTAAAAATAATAGGCCAAAATAATAAAACTACTAGTGGCTCTAAGCATTTGCAATTGAAGTATTTGACAGTTAGAGATCTTGTAAAGAAAAATGACATAGTTATATCCATTAAGTGGATTTTGACCGGATTTTAAAATATTTGTGGATAGCCATGGGTACCCAAAACTCATGCACAAATATGAATTTACATATATTTATTCAAATTAAAATTATATTATAAATAAATTTAAGATTAGACTTTACCGTCAATCAATGTTTAAAGGCAAATACTTCTTTCCTACCTTTTTTTTGGGTCTAAGGGTTTTTTTTACCTTTACCATTGTACAAGTTTATTTGAAGGAGAATTATAACCCAAACACAAACTCACAAGTTTACTTGTTAAAAAAAAGACTATATTTTCACTTACAGCTGCAACTTTTCATTACTATTTTAGGAAATCAAAATTTAAATGCTGATTACAACATTTGTCAAAGAATTTTGTACAACAGAATGGTACAACCTAACAGTGGCTGCATTGTATATTACAGAAGAGAAATGGAGGGAAAACTTAGAATAAGAATGTAGGTTAGCTTATGATCTTAGACCAATCACTTTTTTTTAATTCCAAATGACAAATACTCTACAACTTCCCCCCACTTTTTCAGCAGTAAAATGAAAAGGATCCTTTAGCTGTATAATTGTCTCCTATCCTGCAGGGTCTTCAGCAACTCTTGATAACTGAGCACTTGGTCTATGCACTTGAGAACCTGTAATTGGCTTCTGCAATGGCTTCAGCGCAGCCATGATCTCAGCAAAAGAAGGTCTCAACTTTGGATCTCTATGATACAAAAAGTAACACACATGGTCATGCATCTCATTGTAGAAAGCAAATTCTTTCACAAGCTTATTATATATGCCCTTCAAAAGATCATATTATATGTTCCACTTTTATTTGTATGGATTTGTTCGAATCATATTATATTGTTCTGTTCCACCATGTTTGGAAACGGTTATACAATTGATTCTGAAGCCAGAATCAATTCTGGGGAGAAGCTTATGGGCTTCAGAACTGCATCTGATGAAAGAGAAGTTGATCCAAAGATGCACCTCATAGGTGTACTACTCAAACAGTCTTAACAGAATGAGAAGGACAATTTCTCAAACCAAGGCAACAATAACAATATTCTATATGATTCAATAAAAGAATATAGCATATTTGATTCAGTACAGAATGGAAGGACAAAAAGACAAAAAATTACACTCACGTATGCCAACATTGTCTGATAATGTTTGCAACGGCAGGGTCCAGATCATCTGGAATGTCAAGACGGCGATGTTGAAAACCCACAGCACCGACAACTTGCATCGGATTCATTCCTCCCCAGGGTTGCTTCAAAGTACACAGTTCCCATAATATGACCCCATAGCTATAAACATCACACCTAACAAAATGAATCACAGCTTATTATCATCATAAAATCATGAGATCTAAAAGTGGCAAAGGCGATGAAAAGATAGGATAGACCAAGTAAACAGGATGCAGTCACATACAACTAGTAAAATCTACACAAAAGATTTGCAATTTCTATTAGCAAGCACAATGTGCTAGTCATTCATTTCTTATTGGCAATGTTAAGTAAAAGAGCCGAAATAAGGGCAGTGTTTTAATAACAAATACCACAATAACTTAGCTTACTTTTCATCTGAAAGTTCATTTCGCAACACTTCTGGAGCCATCCACTCAGCCTGAAACATATTATACATAATGAAGTCAAGTAACTAATATATCCATTTGTAGTGAGTTGAAGCTGTCATTCATCATTGCAGGTAACAGAATGATAAAGCAAGAAAATGAATGTCATCAACAATGCCCAAATAAGGATCTCTAAAAGCATAGTGCCTAAAAGGCACAGGCAGAAGTATTTTCAAAACCTATTGGGAGAGAAATTTTGTCCCTTCAAAAACTATTTAAAAGATATAGCAGGGGTCTGGATTTGCGTGCGTGTGTGTGTGTGTGTGTGTGCATATATATAAGCATATGATTATGTTTAAATTATGCAACAGATGGAACAACCAAACAAGAGGATGAAAGAATAAAATTGAAAGAGACAGATTTTACAACAACTACAGGAATAAGGAAATAAAAAGTATGATAGCTTACTGTTCCTGCAGTTGATCTGGAAGAAAGGAATGTACTATGTTTCATCCGTGATAATCCAAAATCACATACCTATTAAAAAAGAATACATACATCAACAAATAGCAATGACTGCACCATCAAAGAACATCTTAAAATTTGCACTAGACCTAACTCAATTCCAAAAGCTAACTCATGAGATAAGGATTGGTTATGTTATCTCTCTTGATTGACATGGGATCTAAGCAGAACATTTATTATAAGATTGAACAAGCACCTTTACAACCCAGTTTTTGTCAACGAGAAGATTTGGGGACTTCAAATCACGATGTACTATCACAGGAGTGCAGTTGTGTAAATAGTTCATTCCTCTAGCCTGAATAGTCAGAGGAGACAGGTTATTATAACAAATAATCTGCTTCATTGATTGCACTTAAAGAAAACAAATTGCCTACAGCATCCAGGGCCATCCTCAACCGCCTTCGCTCATCTAATTGATTGTTAGGTCGGTGAATTAATCTATACAAACTCCCTCTGCAAAAGATATCCAAATAATCAAAATATGATACGAAATGTTCTCCAAAAAGAAACAAACGAAATAAAACTAATACCCTTGGAAAGTTTTCATTCTATAATGTACACAAAATACAGTAAACCTAAAATTTCTGACGCTTTTTCTGATTAATTATCTAGCAAGTATCAATTAACAGTTACCTGGGTAGTGAAAGTAAATATCAACTTCCAAAATATTGCGAATGTGCAAAAATCGGTCTCATATTAAACTAAGGAAATGAAAAATTGTAAGTTACCTTGGAAGAAATTCAGTTACGATTGAAAGATTTGGCGGTCGAGTTACAGCTCCCATGAAGAGAACAACATTTGGATGCCTCAGTCTTCTCATTATTTGGACCTATTGCAATTCATATCATATATTAAATACGCACTTTCATCATCTAAATATTTCACATGTTTCAAAAAATATCTAAATATTTTACAGCAAGAATTACTAGAGATCTTAACAAGCAATCATATAGACATGTAAACGAGATATGTAGAAAACAAACAACCAATATTACGTAAAGTCTGCAAAACCTAAAAATTGATCTTGAGAAATTTTTGAATTGGTAAATCTGACCCCAAGAACTAGATATATTAAGGAAAAGGCTAGTAAGACAGATTGGAAACATAATGAAATATGTAATTCAATGGGCCAAAGAAGTCATGATAGATATTTTTAATCAGACTATCTTATACTTGATCTACATATCTCACTAATCTATTGATCTTCTCATCACATGACCAAACCAGGCTGTAATCTTTACTTCAATGGAATCATTAATGAACTTAAATAAATAGAAATTGCAAAAGAAGAAAACTCTGAGGAAGTAGAGGAGGCTTGTACCTCTTTTTTTATTTCTTCGAGGGCTTCACCAGAGATACCTTGATCTAGAAACCTCTTTACAGCTACTTCCTACAAATCAAAGAGAAGACACATGCTGTCAGGATATTAAAAAGCCCTATAATATACAACACATTAGGAAACCACCCATGAAATTCTTGACAAGTGACAACAATAAATAAGAGGTAGTCAAGTAGGGTAATGTGTTCAATTAACAAAATTACAGTTTATAATTTGTTGCATTTGCAATATACAAAGGTGCAATTGCAGCAGTGAAGCCATAAAAGCTCAAATTTTGTTGCAAAAAAATAAAATAGTTGGATAAATAAAAGAATGATGCATAACATAAGAAGGATGATAAATAATATAATTTGTTAGTATTATGAAGATAAGAAACTCACAGTTCCATGCCATTCACCACGATACACTTCTCCATATGATCCTGCATGCCAAACATACACCACGAAGTTGCAATGAATTCTTCTACATAACACCAGATAATAAACAAGTGCTCCCATAAAAAGTTGCACAATCTAGGATTAGGATCCTTTCATGTCACATGACAGTGTCATTTCATATCTGTGTCTATCTCTTTCTTCATAAATATTCAGAGTCTCACTTATTTAAAAGGTATGAAAAGAAAGATACTACAAAAAAATTTAACATGACAGTATCATGTGAAGTATCCACATGAAAGGATCCAGATCCCGCAATCTAGCATAGTGTATACAAGTCTTGTAGAAATTTGTAGTCAATACCTAGTCCGATACGCTCACCCACTGTGATTTCCTCCCAGGGAATGTCATACTCAGCAACATCATCTAGCGCAGAATCAGATTTTGAGCTATCATTACCAACTGATCTATCAGATTTTCTCTCCCCTTCTCCATCACCACTACCCTTTGGCTCACAACCTGAACCTTCTGTATCTCCATCACTTCGACTACCCTGCTCACACTGTTTATTGACAGCAGCAGTGGTTGCTACCACAGCTGCAGCAGTAGCAGTAGCAGCTGCTGCTACAGGAATCTCAAAATTTGAGTCGCTGCCTGACTTTGCCACAGCAACTACCATTGAAGATGCAACAACAGCAGCGGCAGCAGCTGCTGCAGCAGCAACTGGGACATTTTTCCCGTACTTGACCTCAGTTGCTTCAGCCTGAGACGACGCATGCTGTCCAGGAGATTCCCTTGTTTGAAGAGGAAGACCTATTCCTAAACCTTCGATAGGCTTAGAATGCTCCAGCTGACTCCTAGGATTTGCTTTGGAATGAACTCTATTGGGATGCAATGGAGGCAAAAATTTAGCAGGACCTAGATTATCATCAAAATTAGCCTTTTGCTGTACATTTTCCTGTTTATATTCATCTTTTTCTTCAGTTGGAAATTTGGCCTCAGTTGGGGAACCTAACTGCTCATGATAAATTTCAGAAAATAAGTTTCGAGGAGCAACAATACCACTTGAAAGTAAAACATCATGAAGTTTTTGAGCTAAGTTTGGGTTCTCCTTTGCAGCATCAATCATGTATTGGGAAACATCTTTGACTTTCATTCTATGTACTGCAGGGGAACTGATCCCTTCAGTCCATGAAGGAGATCTTCCATGCGTATATGGATAATTATTAGGTCTGCTAAGAGATTCCCTAGCTGTGGTCTTCTCTACATTAGGGATATTTTTGAACTCATTCAAAGGTTTCTTTGGTTCTTCCTTGTCAGTAGCTGGCATGCTTACAGAAGATTCTTTCCCTGAATCAGCAGAATGTTTTGACCTGTTTCCTTCAAGAATCCCAAAGGATGAAGTTTCTTCAGATGAACTTCCAGCTCCACTGCTGAATGATGCTATATGAGATGAATCAAGGTCTCTTGATGGAGTGGCTACAAAAGGTGATTCGTCATACTCGGCATGTGAACCTGTTGAATCGGATGGAATAAGTGTTCCAGGAGCTGCCATGAGATCAACAATGTACTCCCTGAAATTCATATCAATCACAACTTATAGATACATAATAACAAGCTCAGCAACTTGCAGGCATTGAGTATCACCATTTCATCCATGTTCCACTCAAATTGTGTATTGATGTTAGAAATCGAGTAAATCTATTGATGTGTGTATAAAATTTTTGCTTCAATGTCCATGAAGAGAGAACTATATATAAACAAAAAAATTGCCTACTTGACTACACCACCAAAATATAACTTTAACAGCAGTTACCTTCCATCATCGATCTTGACAAAATTCATCGCCACATCGACCAAACCTGTATATTGCAGTCCTTTAACCAACCGACATGGGATGCCCAAACTATCAGCTAACACCTATATTTAATGCACAAATATGTTATTACATGGAAATGGTTTAGAAGAGTATAACAAAAATCCCTTAGCATATAGTGGTCATAATTGCTCATTCTCTTGATATTATCTCAGGAATGCAATTGGTAGAACATCCTTAATTGAAATGCAGATCGGAAAAAAAAAATTGATAGGACAAATACCTTAAATAACAATGCGCGATGTCGAGCCAATCCAATGGTCAGTGAACCAAGTGGCAAAACCATGCTACCGAGGGTCGCTTTTAGACTGTAGCTAAGACTACGCCATGCTCTTGACATGCTTTCAGGATCTTCAACTGATCCACCCATATACTCAGCCACTAATACTGCAAGATTGTGCACCAAATTACTATCTACAACTACTTCAGAATGTTTTCTTGACTTGGCTGCTAGCTCCTGAGCTTTTAGCTCAAGTTTCATCAAATTGGAATCAGCAACCCTGTTGACCAAGACTGCTTCCCATGTGACACCATCTGAGGTTGGTGTACCTTGCAGATCTACAAGAGAAGGCATTCTTGTAGAGGTTGACTCGGTTAAGATCCCATACAGATCATAGAAACCATCTGAGATCTTGTCATCATAACCAAGAGCATTGTAATTCTGTGAAGCACGGATAAATCTACCATATGAGATAAGTTAGAAAGGAATATAAAGTAGGACAAGTTAGAAATAAGTAACCAAGTGACTCATAGGAGCAAGTCATTTTATGTCACCACCGTTCAATAAATGGATCGCCTTAACAATCCAAACAATGCAGAGCAATCTAAGTGAACCCTAATCCTCACAATGTGAAAAACCAAATACTTCATTGAAGCCAAACATTGAAAAGTAAACACAGAAACTAGCCAGAATTATTTCCATAAAGGGGTAGAACAAGATCTCAAGCCTATAACGTAAGATCTTATAATAAGATTAAATAACATTTTAAATAATAATCCTAAAACTATTGAGGAAACCAGCCGAGCAAAGCATAGCTAGCCACATCATACATTACATCATGCAATACCAGATAATTGAAAATTAGAAGTTAATCAGGACAGTTTGTCTTGTGACTAATTCGAAATCTAAATAGTTAACATTTGTTTTCGATGCTGATAATCACTATATCAAAGCAATCTAAAAATCTTAAATGAAGAAGACATCCTTTGTTGTAAAACTAAACTTAAGGCGATGCACAAAAACCTAAAATTTAAAACTACAACAAAGTCATTTCCAACTTGGTGGGGTAGGCTAAAAGCAAACAACACCACAGTGTCCTATAACAAATCATGTCTAATAGAAGACCATTTGAATCTAAACCCTACTTCTTAATGATTTAACATATACCTTTTATTATTCTCTCTCTCTCTATCTTTAACTATTGGACTATTTCCCATTTGATAAACCTTCTATGCTGGGGCATACATGTACAGATCTTCTCCAGACATGCCCAAACCACTTAAGGTGAGACTCTGATATTTTATCCACAATAAAAGTTACCATAACTAGTGCCTTTATTCCTAATCCTATATTTTTTGTGTGTCCACTAAGCTATTGTAATATTCTTATCTCTAAAACATTGTGCTCATATTTCTTGTTAGTTTTTACCACCCATCAGTCCCCTAAAACAGGCATTATAGGTCTTATAGTTATGCTGAAACCTTTTCCCTTATGCTTGACTGGTACTTTTCTATCACAAGTTACATTCAGAGTGTTCCTTCATTTCACCCACCCCTTGAATTCTATGGAAATATCCCTCTATTTCCCTGCTACTTTGAATTATGAGTCTGAGATTTATGGTATGGTATGGTCTCCAACTTTCATTTTTAAGTTAAAGATCTCAAGTTTAGAAGAAGAAACACATTTTGGTCTGAGTACTTAAATACAACCTTAACTCCAAAGGAAGTTTCCCATATCTTCATACCAAGATGTCAACCAATTTTTAAAATTCTACATCATTTAACATGACAATGTCCAAGAAGTATGTCATATAAGTCCAGAATGCAAACATGCAATGCATCTCAGCTGCTACTTCAGTATCCTTTATCAATGTATATGAGACTTAAGTCCTGGTCAGTGGTCATTATATAACATCAACCACCTGCAAATGATGATGGGTCATATTGGAATTTCCAATCCAACACCATTGTTCAGAATGCTATAAATATATTTTCAAATGGCAACTTTCTACCAACAATCAAGATTTGCTATCCATGCTATTTTACCTGTGTAGGATAGTTTAAAGGGGGAAAACCCACATGAGTGAGGTCAATTGCAACAGAAAAGTAGTCCTATATCTTTCCTGTATACCTTTTAATTTTTCATGCTCTTTACATTTAACAACTCCAAGATTCAGATTATGCTAATGAATCACCATCTCTGCATCATAATTCTTTTCAAAATTTTGTAAGACCCGTACATCTATCTCTATTTGTAATAGTGACACAGTGATTCTTTTGTTCTGGCAGGACCATCATAAGTAAAAACAACAAGAGTGTGACTTCAACCTTAAGTCAACGGACTAATTAAGTCACTTACCCAGTACCGGTATGCCACAACTTCTGCTGGTGGATTATCAGTGTCACTAGATCCCAAACTGATCTGCTTAACAGCTTCAATCTGCACAGCCTCTGGATCCTCCTTAGCACTCAGCTGCAAAGCCAATTGTATCTGATATTCTTCTTCCACTTCAGGATCCCTCGAAGTGCTAGACCCCGAATCACACTTGACAGAATCAGAAGCAACATCTAAACCCCCAGCACTGCTCACCAAATCAGATGGCTCTACTCTTTCTGCTCTGGCGGGGCTTGGAGATGGAGGGCTCGGACACTGCCTGTTAGAAACTGAATGCAACCAGTTGGAAAGCTTCTTAGGGGATGAAGATGAACCATCAGTGGACTTGTTGCTCTTTGATGGAGTAGACCCTCCTCTTGCATCCTCTGATTGATTACTAGACATGATATGAAACTTCTTAAGAATGTTCTTCATAGCTTTTCACTGAGCTAGAAGAGTGCTGAATGTTAAAGGAATGAAAAAAACCTCTCCATTGTGTTTTTGGACCAAGCATCAATCTCAGTCTCAGAGAAATGGTATTAGCCACTAGTAGCTAGAGAAATTACTATTGAAAGAACCCCTCTTAGGCAAACAGCTCCTAGTCCCGGAAACCAAAACAATCAAATCAAAAGAAACCTGTCTCCCAAACAAGGCGATTCGGGTGCTTGAATTGAAATGGAGTGGCTTCCTGTTCCCCTAGAAAAACAAACACAAGATTTAATATTACATGATCCTACAACACCAACAGAGGAAACAGGGAAACCAACATGAGTTTCAGTTGGCACCCATATGGAGAAACAATACAATAGATCCTTGTGTTCTGTAAAAGGGTGGAAGCAGAGGAAGAAATTGGAAGAGACAAGAGAGTTTAGAGTTAGAACACAACACAGCTAAGCAGAAGCAGAGGGTAAGACAGCAGACAGAGAGAGACTGGCAGCAAGTGGGAGTGTAGGGGCCACAAAGCATGACCCACTTGAGTCAGACACAAGGATTTCACAGTCCCAGAAAGTAAAGAAAATAGAAAAGTGAACTTGGCCAAGTGTGGAGGGAATTAAACTTGGTTTTCTTCTTCCTTCTCTTTTCTCTATGTGTTGTTGGTTGTGAATTTGTGATGTGTGGTTGTGTTTTGAGGAGTCCCACCCAACTCAAATGAAAGTGGTGGTGGTGGAGGAATGAGTTTGAGTTGAGTTGAGTTGAGTGGTTGTGGAGAATTAACTTAACTGTAGAGGAATGAATGAATGGGATATAGAAGAATGAACAAGTTGGAAAGGAAAGGAAGAAAAATGTAGCTTTTGCTATTTGAAGCAAAACCAATCTTTGTCAAGTATGAGTTCGAGGAAAGGACAAATGACTTTTAGAGTGGAAGTGGAAAAAATAGTTACTTTTGTTCATGTGCAACCAACCTCATCTCCATCTTCATCTCCATCTTCATGCCATGCCTTGTGAGATTAGATGACTAGCCCGCACTCTGCGCCAACCTTTTATCTTAATTATCTTTTCAATGCTGCTCGCGGATAACGGTACCCATTAATGCTCTTTTCTTATTTTTACAAAATTGTCAAATACTAGTACCTTGTTTTAATTATTGTAAGTACTACTATCATCAAACACGTAGGTCAACCGAACAGAACTGTTACAACTTAAGTAGACGTCTCAAATTCTCTATTATTTGGTAGAGAGTTTTATCGTCTAAAAAAAATTTATCTGCCTCGAATATAATTGTTTTAACGATCACATATGTGGTTTAAGAAAAATTGTAACATTGACATAGTAACTTTTAATATGATAAATATTTCAAAATAAATTAAAATCATAATAAAAAATTGTGAGTATTTTAAAAGTTCATTGTCCCATGTTGCCTAAATGAGTAAATGATACTATGTTTCTAATAATTTATATATTAAACCCCACTTTAAAGTGTAAAGATGAACATGGTTGGTAGAAATCGTATTGCAAGGGCTTGTCATGATACATGCTCTTTTCATAGACTATTTATGAAAATATTAGTATTTTCTTACAAATTTTCTATAGCTTATGTTCACAAGTTTGGGGCAAATTATGTACCTGACTTTTTACCTAAGCATGGCAATTAGCTCCATTACCCATTTAAAGTTTATGATAATTGGCCTTGCTTTAGTTCCATTCCTTGATAATTTGCCCTGCTTCTCAGATTCTCTTTGCATCATAAAACAACAAATGAGTATGAAATATGATTGGTTGATCTCCAAAATAGTGCGCCACAATGTCGTGCAAAAAGTCATGCTATTGACATACTCCCTCCGGTCCTATTTATAAGCATGAAAGAGAAGAAAAATCTTGGTCCTTTTTATAAGAACCAAATGAAAGTTTGAGCTATATTAATTAATTTTTTCCAATGATGTCCTTATTAATTCTAACTTGTAAAATGTGTCTCATTAATTATTCTCTCTCTTTTCCACTTTCCAACACTAATAACAAAGGGTAATTTTGGAAGTTCATTTTAATTTAAGACAAATTTAATGCATTTTATCTAGTTTAACTACATTTTTTAAACTATGTGAATTTTTTTTTTATTGCTTATAAATAGGACCGGAGGGAGTAATTAATAAAGTATATATATTTCCACACAAGACCACACTTTGCATTAGATAAGAACATTGACATAAAAACAAAGCAATAATACGATATAAAAACAAAAGGGCAAGAACAAACATGATAAATGAGCTAAGATTGGAATAAGTAAATGTCCAAGACTTAGTAGCGTCCATTGTAGCACCGATCAATTCTGAATGGGCGGCGTTGCTTGTCCTTAACCCAACCTAACCTTGCTTTAATGTCAAAGTATATTAATCTTAGCATCACAATTTTTGTTTGATGAGGGACATTACTATAGTTCTCTACAGTCTACACTGAGCATTCAACTTAGCTTGCACATTTTGAAGATCCAGGAAGTTTACAAGAATTTTCCCTAACTTTTGGAGATTGGGTTGTCTTAGTCTCATTTTAGATTTACCTAGTTTTCTTCTATGTTCATTAATGACAATTCGAGAGACTAAGTTAGAATTGAAAAGACTAAATTTTCAATCCTATAAAACAAGTGACTACACCCCTTTCATTCACTCCCTTACACCATTAACGCAATCAGTTGACTGTTCCTCGCGTTCAGTCCCACCTTCTCTTCTTTCTCAATCGCTTTGATTCATTCCTCAAACTCACCTTGTTTACGCCTTCGGACAGTCAGTGTCCACATCAGCTCTAAATTTGTATTGCTAAGCTTTACCTCATTCATTTTTATCATACATGAACACAATTTATCCTCTCAAATCTAATCATATCAAATAATTTGTATTCTTGTCAGGTAAAGGGTTCACGCGATTAAATAAAAAGTAAATAAAGTTCACATAACACTCCAATTATAAGAAATGACAATAAAAAATACTACCTAAAAATAGAAACAACAAAGGAAGAGAGACAGACAGGAGAAATAGAAGCTTAAAATGGTCTAACATACACTTTAACGTGACCAAATAAGCTGTAAAAGTCAAATTTATGTCAAACTTAAATGACAACAGAAACATCAACATCTAACTATTATTACAAGGGTTAAACTACTTGAGCACAACAACAAACTCAAATGGACAGTACACAGTCATTTGACTCTCAGTGAGAAAACTCAGCTATTACTACTTCCTACTCATTTTACAGATCTTTTACCTTGTTAAACACACTTGTACAACTGGTTCTCAATCAAATTGAGTCTCATGCAAGTCTTCTCTCTCTTCCTAGCTTGGGAATGAAGCATGTGGTTGAAATTGAAAAAGTTGATGCAGCTGTGTCTGGAGATGTTGTTGCTGATATGTGATCTGTGGCTCCGGCAGTGGCTGGGGTAGTAGATGTTCCTGCAATGGTAGTTGTTCAGGAATTTTCTGTGAAGGAACATCCCTTAGTGGTGCTTTGAGGTCTGAAGTTGCCACTATTTCAAGCTCTTGGATTGCTGCAATTGCAGGCACTGGGCTTGCATGGTCAAAATAAGGCTTCAGCACATCAAGAGATTCCTTCACTTTTGATTGCTGTAAAACAAGAAACAATGGAGGTAAGGCATGAAATATAACATCTTTGAAACAAATGATCAGCTTTCAAAGTTCAAATGGAAGATTATTTCTACTTACAAAGTATTCAAGTTTCCTCCTTAGATTCTCATTAGCAATCCTCTGCGCTATATTAGCAGATGTTGTTCCCTATTCCACAGAAAAGGATGGCAAATAAGAACAATTTCCATAAATTTTTTAGAGTAAAAATAACAAAGTATTTAAAGTAATTGAATTCATAACACATAAATAAGTACATTGGGATGAAAGAATATTCAAAATCACATAGAAATATAAACAACTAGTTTTATTTTCAAAATCAAAATCAAACATTTTGTTCATTTCAAATCAACGTTTACATATGTCCTGCATAGTCAACTTCCAAGTCAAACATAAAATTTACAATCCAAAATGCTGCATTGATCATTCAAAAACAGAACTATAACAAGTAGAAAGTAATACAAGATTCTCCCCCCTCTCTGCTTGCTTAATACTACAAAGTATAACAAACTAGTTTTTTTTTTTCAATCAGCTTATTTTCTATTACATAGATCTTCATTACCAGGTAGATATTTCTACAAGTCAAACGAGACATTATTTAGTTTACTGAATAAAATCTAGTATGGACTAAAATACTTAATCCCCACCAACAAAAATTAAAACAATATTTACTAACTAAAATAAGCTTATCAAGCTAACATAAATGAAACAATGTTAATCTCGGAAACAAAAGAGAAACACAAAACACTACTACAAAACAAGAGTAATTATAGCTTAGAACTTAGAAGCATGCAGAGGCAGAGCAGCAAAAAGTAACACACCTTCGGGCGGCCAACGGGCCTTCCGGCAGGATTCTTGGGCCTGCCTCTGACGGCAAGCTTCTGGGGACGGCCTGGCACCATCAGGGAGGAATCGACACCTCCAACCGCATGAGGCGGCGGCAGTGCAGCTGCATTTTTCCTGGGCCGGCCTCTGGGCCTCGGAGAGCCAACTGGCACGGGCGGCTGAGCGAGAGAAGGATCAGCGAACGGGATGACAGTGGCCTGCAATTGGTGCTTGGGTGGGCGGCGCTTGAGCCCGTTGGAGAGAGATTTGGGCTTGGGAGGGCGGCCGCGCCTCTTAGGAATTCCAGATCTGGGAGGGCGTCCTCTCCGGACAGGCTGAGCAGCATTCTGAGTGATGTCGGAAGGGAGAGAAGAAGGGAGCTTGTAAGATTTCTTGAGCATGATGAGGAGACCAGTGTCCTTCAAGCGCTTGAGGTGGTGAGTCAAGAGGGTGGAGTGTGCAGGTGGAAGGTCGGTGTAGGCTTCCTCGATGTACTTGGCAATTGCTGTTTTGCTTGATCCATCCTTCTCCTTCAACGCCTCAATTGCTCTGTATATCATCTCAGCATAAGGTGGATGATTCGCAGGGGCAGAGGAGTTAATTGGGATGTTGCTGTCTGGTGCGTGATTGATGGCTTCCTGGGTGAAGGGAACGGCGGTTGGTGGCGGAGGAGGAGGAGGGACCCAAATAGAGTCCATGGAGAGTAGGAAGGAGTGTGAGTTGGATGAAACGAGAGTGAGAGAGAGAGAGAGAGAGAGAGGTTGCCCTTTCGTAAAACGAGGTGAGTTAATGTTGTTGTTATCTTCTTATCTTATGGGCATGCACTCATATATTCACGGGACATGTGTACTAGTAACTGCTACTAATGTTGTGTTGATGTCTTAAGTCCACTCTCTTTCACTTAATTTCTCACTAGTCCTTCCCACGGCCCCTTTTCTTTACAACTTTGATAAGGGTGGTGAGATCTTGGCATCTGCTTCCTCCATTCCTATTTAGGGTTAGTCGCTAGCTAGGTCATGTCGAGGCTCTTGCTTTCAATCTCTAATTCGTTGGCCTACATCCTGCACGCTATCATTAGGTCAAAGATCACGCTTAGAAGAAACAATATGTGTAGACCAACGAATCAGAGATTGTGGATGCACACAATATCTCTCCTATCCTACATCCAAATGCCAAGAACTCCACGAGGTGGTAAATTGAAGTGTAGTCCGCAATTATAGCGTCTCGAAATTAGCTCGTCTGCTCCATAGTAAGTTTCACGATAATGACTACAGTATGTTGCTTGCTGCGTGAGATGGTCAAAGGCATGCACTTATGTCTAATCACTCTCAAGGAACTCATAATCCACGTCTGTCGCACCCTGTTTCACGCCCCTCGTCATTATTATCACTCGTCATAGTATCACAAAAATGTTCTCAATCATCATAGGTCAACAAGCTAAAACCTAAATCAGTTAGTATATATGCAGACTCTCTACAAAAAATCATATATACACCAATAACCACACATGGGAGACGAGACAGTCACACAAAATTATCATTACATTTTATCTTTATTTTTTTTTCTTATCACAACACATTATATATTTTACTTTTATTTTTCCTTTTCTCTAAGGATGTAGATGGAATGAAATGTGAAAGAATTATCATCATTGTCTTTGTCTTGATAAGTTAGATGAAGAGTAAATGAGTTCTAAAGGTGATTTAGTTGTACACCATCCAATTAAAAATAATACCATTATTGTGTTTTTTTTTTTACAGGGAATACCATTATTGTTAGGGGGTGGGAAAATGCAAAAGAAAATTATCAATGAATACTATATTTACTTTTAAATGATAATTTTTTTATTCAAATACAACTCTTTGTTATATCATTATCATAGTGTTAAATTCATCTATTATGTACTAACAATGGTTTTTTTAGTAATTTATCTATTAATATATACAACTAATACATTTTTAGAAGGTAATTTTTTATCTTGTTATGTTATCGAATCTTAAAAACTTTCATCGTAGAATTTGTTTGTTTTGTAAATATTATTGAAACAACAAGTCTTAATACCGATAGTTGAACTATATATACTTATCAAACTTGTTATTCATTTTAAATGTGATCTCCTTCAAGTTTCAATAGAACATTATAAAGTATCATTTTATTCAAATCTGCTACAGTCTCAAGACATTCAACTATCTTGCACTATTTACTGCTCTTGTAACTCATCATGGTCACTTTTTTCTTTTTTTGAAACTTCATCATGGTCACTTGGTGAAACACAAATCACGTTGATTATATTAACCTTTAAAAAAAAAAAAAAAACTCGTCAATTTTGGTAGGTGCTTCAACAAGCATTCCGAAAAAAAAAAAACAAGCATGAGGTGAAATGGATGGACAAAACAATAAATACAATGAAGAATAAAAAAGTTCTATAACAAAATAGATATAAGTCGGAAAAATAAAAATTTCAAAAGAGTTGTGGCCTTGTCAGCCTCTCTATATACACTCGTGTTTTCAGGTCTGATTGGATGTTCCAGAAATGTGCTCAATAATTGCATTGTTTCATTATTTGTTTAATTCCTTGAAGCCAACACCACACAAGCAGACCCAACCTGTCAACAACCATGTTACTTGAAATGTTAAAATATTACCTAACCACAAAGCGCGTGAATTGCTAAAGATTTTATGTTTAATCTTATGTGGTTGCTATAATACTTTAAGTTAGATTAAGGTGTGATACCTTATCATACTTTAATGCTCTGTTTGATAGAAAAAAGAGAGATAGGGAAGAGAGAGTAGAGAAGAGAGAAGTTGAGTAGAGAGAAATATGTGAGAAATAGAGTGGATTTATAAGTTGTTTGGTATGATAGAGATAGAAGGGGGAGAGAGGAGAAAAAGTTACTTTTTATATTAAAAAATGATTTTATTCAACATTAAATGATTTCTGGCGGTTCAACATACTTTTCTGGCACCTCAAAACCGCCAGTAAAGTGCAAAAGCCGACAAAAAAAATAAAAGCATGTTAGCTGGCACCTTGAAACCGCCAGGAAAGTGAAAAAGCTGGCAAAAAAAAATAAAAGCACGTTAGCTCCCCCATCTCTTCTCAATTTGAGGAGATTGAAAAAAGGCATGGGGCCCACCTCTGCAACTCCCCCTATCTCTCTCTTCCCTTCCACCAAACAAGGGTGGTTTTCTAATTTCTTCTCTATCTCTCTCTCCCCTACTTCTCTCTTCCCTAACTCTCTCCTACCAAACAAGGCCTAAATGATATAGATCAATAGAAAACATACAATTTAAACTTATAGAAGAGAATGGAGGAGGATTTGGAGGTTTAATACAGGTGGAACATGAAGGAAGATGATCCTGATATGAAATGAATCTAGATGATCTCTCATAGTTGCAAATTAAAATAAAAACTCTAATTTTCAAATGTTGCATTACATAACATAAACAAACTTAAGAAGTATATTTTAGGCTTAATTCCATTTTGGGCCCCTGATGTTTTAAAAATGAGCGACTGGGGCCCCCCGTGTTTAAACATAGCGGTCAGGCACCCCAACGTTTCAAAAACGTGCGTTTCAGGCCCTTCTGTTAAGTACCGTTAGTTTGACCAAACGGAGCCAGTGACGTGGAATTTCTTTTTCATTTTAACATTATATTTTTTACCAAAAAATTCCCCCCCAATTCACCAACCCGATTCCCCCCAATTTTAACCCTAATTTCATCCTAATTTAGCAAACCATGGAATCTTCACCCCTCACCCTCAACTCTCTGAACAACTTCTTCAGCAAAACCAACAAGATTTAACTGAGTTGAATCATTTCATGGAGATTTAGCAAAGTGTGAAGCGGATGGTCCACAAGAAATGGGGTTCACCAAAAGCAGCAAAAGAGTCTGAAAAATTCCCAGAACCAATCACTACCCCAAGGCTGAAGTGGAAGAAGCTCTTCTTCCACAGCATCAACCCTTCAAAACCCAACAGCAACAACAAAACCCAGAGCCCTCCAGAAGAGTTCCTCTGCCCCATTTCAGGTTCCATCATGGCAGACCCTGTCATCGTCTCCTCCGGCCACTCCTTCGACCGTGCCTCTGTCCAAGCCTGCAAGGATCTCAACTTCACCCCTCAACTTCCTGATGGTAACACCCCTGATTTCTCCGTCGTCATTCCCAACCTTGCCCTCAAATCCTCCATTCTCAAATGGTGCCAAACCCAAACCACCACCGCACCCAACACCGCCACCACAGAGAACCTCGTTCGCACACTAATGGCTTCCAAGCCGCCACCACCAAAAGACCCACCTGTGAATCTCTTCACCCGCGCAGAAACTCAAGTCCCTCTGCGACCAACCCACCTCTACACGAGCTCCGAGGAATCCATAGCCACCGCAACTTCATCATCAACCCCGCCACTGCAATTCTCAACGCAACCCAGTTGCTGCTACTCTTCCCCTTCCTCCTATGAACTCGAACCAGCAACAACCCCAGAAGAATAAGAAATCGTATTTGAATCGAACGAGCTTCTTCCTCGGTTCTTACTCTCCGCGCTTCTTCCCCCCTTCTCTTTGAGCTTCTTCCTTTCTCCTTCTCTTCGAGCTTCTTCTTCTCCCCTTCTCTTCTTCTTCATCTTCCTTTCTTCAATTAGGTTAAAATTGGGGGAGGGGAATCGTGTTTCTGATTTGGGGAATGAGTTTGGGTAAAAAATATAATGTTAAAATGAAAAAGAAATTCCACGTCAATTAATGAAAATTAATGAAAGGGGTTCCGTTTGGTCAAACTAACGGTACTTAACAGAAGGGCCTGGAACGCACGTTTTTGAAACGTTGGGGTGCCTGACCGCTACGTTTAAACACGGGGGGCCCCGATCGCTCATTTTTGAAACATCAGGGGCCCAAAATGGAATTAAGCCTATATTTTATTAATTCATTAAGTCGATCATTGAACTTTTTAAAATTGTAATAATAATTTTTTTTTTTTGCATTTTTTCAACAAAATTATAACTTAAAATATCACATGGGGTACAATACAAAAAAAAACTCTAGGTACCACATAATTCACCTTAATCTTAGGACAAAGCAACGTAAAAAAAATGAATAACTAATATGAAAACATGCATAAGAAGCTAATGAGCTTATCTGACTAGGAAATACTAATAACATGTATGGATTAGTTTTTTATTTATTGACACGAAGAAGCAATTTATAAAAGCTTTTCTTTAGAACTGATTTTGATTCAAAAATCAAATGTTAAATTACTTGTTAAACAAATTTCTCCCAAAATTATTTGTAAAATCAAGATAAAATGTATTGGAGTGGAGGATATATTTCAATCCAGTAATAATTAAAAAGAATAGATGCATGATGAACAACAACATGTTCAAGTCAGATTCACACTTAACCGTACAGCAAGGATGAAGCTTGCACTCGAAAATACAAGTAAAGTTAACCTAAAAAAAGATAAAAAGTAATCTTAAGATCAAGTAACAAGCTAACATTAACATGCACGAACAAGATCTTTGTCTGTCTAACTCTTTATAAAGCAGAACACAAGAGAACACTAGCTCCAATGCGATTTCTCTTACCAATTCAACTCTTGCCATCACACTACGGATCCTCACACTACACCGTGCCCCCATTCTCCACATCAATCAATCGGGGTAGTGATTGAGATTGGAGGGAAAGAAAAAAGAGAAAAAAAAACCGTGTTGCTTAGATATATAAATATAAATAAATAAATAAAAACAGAGGAAACAGGGGAAACAGGGGATCGTGGCGCAGAGTCAAAGGGCGAGGAAGAAGGAGAAGGAGAAGGAGAAGGAGTGTAGTGAGTTTGTGTAGTATAATAGATTAGATTAGATGGGTGGTGGAGGAACAATCACACAAGGTCTTCGTCGCTTGTTTCAACGACGCGCTCCTCCTTCTTCCTCTCTTGCTGACGATGACAACAATGACCGTGTCTTCTTGAGAGATTTGCGGGCACAACTGGCTTCTATTCCCACTCAGGACCACCAAACACTACCCCCCATTCACCAACACTTTGATATCTCTTCCTTGAAACCCATCAGAGTCCCTACGCCCGCCCTCTTCCCATTTTCTTCCATGGATCCTCACAAAAAGGTTCACCATTTTGTCTCTTGTTTGTTTGGCTTACTGGGTATTGCTACTTTTGTTTTTTCATCATTTTCTGTTTGTCTGATTCAGACATGGTTTACCATGATTTTGATTCATTCACAGTCACTTTTCTTAAAGCATTAGACTAGTTTGATAGTGTTTGTGTCAAAAGCTGTGATCCCATTACGTTATAGTCTTCAGGTTCTGTTTCCAACAGGAGTTGTTCAACAATTTTACATGATGGTTTCTAATTATGAAGCAGGGCGCGCAGGAATCAGAGTTTTTTACTGAGTATGGAGAGGCAAATCAGTACCAGATCCAAGAAGTCGTTGGAAAAGGAAGCTATGGTATTGTGGGTTCTGCCATTGACACCCGCACTGGTGAAAAGGTTGCCATCAAGAAGATTCATGACGTTTTTGAGCATGTGTCGGATGCCACGCGGATCCTTAGAGAGATTAAACTCTTGCGATTGCTCCGGCATCCTGATATTGTGGAGATTAAGCACATCATGCTTCCTCCTTCGCGGCGAGAGTTCAAGGATATCTATGTTGTGTTTGAGTTGATGGAATCAGACCTCCATCAAGTTATCAAGGCAAATGATGATCTTACTCCTGAGCACCACCAATTCTTCTTGTATCAGCTTCTTCGGGGCCTCAAGTATATACATACAGGTATCTCATAACTAGTAAACAGAACTCTTGCTATAGATTGAAATGAAATTCCGTTTATTTAACACTCAACTGGTATCCAAACACTCACTTGTGTTTGGATATCCGTTGACACGACGTTAGCACGAATGGAACTCTTATCATAGAATGTTATGAAAGTCCGTTACACTCGAATGGTATCCAAACGCGCATTTACTCCTTGATTTTTTCAGATAGTGATGTTAAACTAATATAGTATTTTTCTTGCAGCAAATGTTTTCCATCGTGATTTGAAGCCAAAAAATATTCTTGCTAATGCTGATTGCAAACTAAAGATATGTGATTTTGGGCTTGCTAGAGTTTCATTTAATGATGCTCCATCAGCTATATTCTGGACTGTAAGTACTATATTGTGCAACCATGCCAATCTATTACATTTATCATGTTCTGTCTTTTAAGATTTTCAGTAGGAAATTCCTAATAGCAATATTGGTATCTCTCTGAGCCTGTTGCTGACTCAGTTTACCTATATCTTTCCAAGGATTATGTTGCAACCCGGTGGTACCGTGCACCTGAACTATGTGGTTCTTTTTTCTCAAAAGTAAGCTTTTTGTTCTTGGTTGTGTATGATATAGGAAATTGAATACACTTTTATAATTTTGAAATTCTTGTCTTCTGCAGTATACCCCTGGAATTGATATTTGGAGCATTGGATGCATATTTGCAGAAATGCTCTCTGGGAAGCCATTGTTTCCTGGGAAAAATGTGGTGCACCAATTGGATCTCATGACTGATTTGCTTGGAACTCCTCCTCCTGAATCCACTGCAAGGGTTAGTTTATCAAAATATAGTTTGGCTTTCTTAAATCAATTGATTAGCTTGTGATATGGTGTAATGAAGCTGTGTTTCTTTTTAAAAGTTCTTCCTGTATTATATTTTTGAGATACACCTTATGATTCATTAGTTGTTACGATAAAGAAATACCATTCCGGCTTAACTTAACTTCCTTTCCCATGTCCTCATATGGAAATTCTTAATCTTAATTTTATAGATTCGAAATGAGAAAGCTAGAAGGTATCTTAGTAGCATGAGAAAAAAACAACCTGTTCCATTCTCCCAGAAATTTCCAAATGCAGATCCTTTGGCACTGCGTTTACTGGAGCGCCTACTTGCATTTGATCCTAAAGACCGTCCAACAGCTGAAGAGGTTGATCTTCTATCACATATATACAATTACCGAAAGGTAAATATCATTGAAGATCACCAAAGGGTAAATTTCATTATTTCTTTTATGCTTGTGATATCAGGCACTAGCTGATCCTTATTTCAATGGTTTGGCAAATGTGGATCGTGAACCATCCACTCAACCCATTTCAAAACTTGAATTTGAGTTTGAGAGAAGGAAATTGACCAAAGATGATGTTAGAGAGTTGATTTATCGAGAGGTACGGCCATAGATTTCAGTTACTCCTGCTTCAATTTATCATTTTCTCCATGCTGTGGTAATGATCATTATACATTTGAAGTAAGCAGATTTTGGAGTATCATCCCCAGATGCTCCAGGAGTATCTTCGTGGTGGAGATCAAATCAGCTTCATGTATCCAAGGTAGATGTGCTATATTATGTTTGGCCTTTTATTGAAGGCTTTGATGCATATGTTAAAGCTGATGTGCACAAACCATTTGTCTCTTCTGTCACAAGGTTTAGCATTTCATTACCTTTCGTAATTGAAACACTAATCCAACATTTTACCGTATGATTTTCGGACTTGGATCCTCTCCTGCTTCTACAGCCGATAAAATATACCAATTGCTGAAATTCTTCGAAAAAAATATCATTAACCAATCTTAGCCTTTTAAAATGAAAAGCAATGGTCAGTATTTTGCTGGAGAGAAGCTGCAGAGAACTTGGCTGGAGATTATACATTTTGATGATTTTCAAAACACAGGCATGCTTGTTTAATTATATGCCATAGTTTCAAAAAAAAAAAAAAAAAAAAAAATTATATGCCATGATTTTTTGCAATTTTAAAATTCCTTTAGAATATAAACTTTCATTGACACGTATCCTTGTACTAGTTAAAACATACTCTTATGAATTTACTGATGGTTAATTTTCTGTGTTTTGCATGCCACCTAGAATTCTAACATGGCATGTGGGCCCTTTGAAATTCGAGCTTTACATGTTTTGGTTATTAGTTGGTAATTCTGTCTTATGTTGTTGCATAGTGGGGTTGATCGGTTCAAGCGACAGTTTGCACATCTTGAGGACCAAGGGAAAGGTGAGCGAAGCTCCCCATTGCAGAGACAGCATGCCTCCTTACCTAGGTAAGTGTTGGTTAAAATTTGGTTTTCTAGGCATTTTCTAGCCGTATCAGTAGTTTTTTCTTGGTCCAAACTAGGGGAACCTGTTCAAACCTGTGAACCTTTTTTCTGGTATTGTGTGAATCATGTGCAATTGTGCATTTCCATATCAATTTTGCAGGGAGCGAGTCACTACTTCCAAGGATGAAAGTAATCAAAACAACGATGATGAAAGGCCAAGTGGGTCAAATCTTCATAGTCCTCCAGGGCCTAATGAGACAAATGCTGGAAACTCAGACGCTCAAAATGGACCCTCCAAGTCCAACTATAGTGCACGCTGCCTGTTGAAGAGTGCCAGCATTAGTGCTTCAAAGTGCATAGATGTGAAACAAAAGAAGGAACCAGAGGTAGCTAACTCTACTATTGTTTATTATTGTTTTGGTCTGTCTAGCTTATTTCATGTTGTGTAGATATGCACAATGACATTTTTTTTTAAATGATCTCTGGTGTTTACGTTCAGATTCGTACTTGAATTAAGGCATTTCAGTACTGTTTATGTTGACTTTGTCCCTTTTACATTAACAGGAGCCAATTGTGGAGGAGGTCAATGAGGAGGAAGTGGATGGTTTGACAGAAAAAATTGCTAATGCTATCATCCATGCTTAGTATTATAATTTTGATCTTCCTTGCATGTTTGCTCTGTTCCTTCTCATAGAGAGAAAGAGCTGGTGATTTGAAGCACTACACAGAAATCCTTCACGTTGATTGTGTTAGATGCTAACTTTAAGAATCCAATGTCATCAATTGCCATTTTGTATTACTGCTGTAACTGTAAGGTCTGTAATTAAGTATTTATTTGTGTAAAGAAACACAATGTATACCACTCATAATTTATTATGGAACAAACATGAGTTCTTTTTCGACAGTAAAAGATGAGTTTGGTGCGAAATGGTGTGTTTAGAAATGTTCATCTCAGAAGTGATTTCATAAAAAAAAAAATGTTTGGGAAATTATAAAATCACTTAGTTCACAGCGGTAGTGCAGCACCTCTAGTCACTTGTAAGTTTCGAGCTTCGACGCATAGAGCTTAGACACAGAAACATCTTTCAGATGATTCACTCAGTTTTAATTGTTTACATTCTCCATTATTATACCACATGACCGGTAGAATGGGGTGTAGAATGAAATATAACCACAAAACTACTTAGAACAGGAAATCTTATGACATGGTGAAATCAATAGTTTCTAATATCACTTTTTTCTGGATATACAAAACAGGCTTATCATGCTAAATCCCTAATACAGTATAGGTAAAAGATGAAACACTTTGTATATTTGAAGGGGTACAGTGAGTGAGTGGCAGCCATGTTTGTCAGGAGTTCTTGTGGCGCCCAGGTTTCTTTCTTGGGTGCGGGCACTTAGACAAATTAGCCAAACATTTATGAAGAGCATTCTTCTCTAGCCGTTTTCTAATTCAGCTTACTCTACAATATATTATTTGCATGTAATGCAATCTTTTTAACTTCAGTTATTTGCATGATTATCTGATATAATCATTCAAACTCCCACCAGATGATACCTCTTGGTGGTCATTGTGAAGTGATCTGAGCAACTCATATTTCCCTATCACCTCATTCACGAGAACACCAACTCCATAATGAACGGGGTTCTCACTGCTATCAGCACTTCTTCGATCACATATAAATAGGCCTAGGATCCAGAGAGTACAGCTGATACTTTAGGTTCATTTTCTCCTTTGTTACCAATAATCGCCACAAGAACAAATACCCTCATTGAAGTGGTGAAAGCGATGAGAATCCCTTAAGATTATCAACCTTCCAACAATCTTGGATATGTGCTTGATGGCATTATGACAGTCTTCACATACGCGCAAGTTTTTTATGACTCGTATTGGTCTGCCAGCTGGTATAGTCAGAATTCCAAAGGCCACAGCTAATTTTTCACTGTGATACTTGAGCATGTGCTCCTTCTCTTCCTCTTCCACATCATGCAAAACCAATTTTGTTGAAGAAACATACCCCTCACGTCTCATTTTCAGATCTAGCTCTTCTAAGAAGGCGTATATTCTATCCTTTTCTGGATGGAAACAATCCCCAACTGTGAACTTATGAATCTTATTTTGCACCTCAACCCAACTATACCCAGTTACTTTTTGCACACCAACATCCCTCATTCTGGATCTCATGTTACCAGCATCAGCCCATCTGCCCGAAGCTGCATATAGATTTGAAAGAAGGACATACATTCCTGAGTTATGAGGTTCCATCTTAAAAACCATCTCAGCAGCCTTCTCACCCAGTTCAGTATTGCCATGAATCCGGCTTGCACCTAGTAGAGCCCCCCATGATGCAGCGGGTGGCTCGAAAGGCATGTTTCTCATTAAGTCCTGTGCTTCTTCCAAGCGACCAGCTCTTCCAAGAAGATCAATCATGCAAGTATAATGTTTTGAAGACGGTGTCACACTGTAATCTTTATTCATCGAATAGAAGTATTCAGTTCCCCTGTCTATCAAGCCAGCATGACTACAAGCAGACAGAACACCAACCTGAAACATGATTAAAAGAAAAATCAGCGGAATACATGTAGGAAAGGGTCAAAAGGCATGCTACTCAATTGTAGACAAAACAATATATCATCAAGACCTTCTTTTTAGCCCATTTCTCAGTCCGTGATGATTACTATCAGATTTATTTAAAAAACAAAGAGGAAAGCTCATAGCTCCTAAGCAACTATTAGCTCAATTGTATCTATGGAAGAAACCTTGTTGAAACATAGAGGTTACGGTAAAAATGAAGATACTAAATAGCAAAGGAAACCAAAGGGAAGTGCAGGGAACATCTATTTGTCTACTTATGATATGAATAAGATTAAATGATACAATAACACGAGAGATAATATTGACCATATGAACTTATTGTCTACATTTGCCCAACTAGCATTTCTAATAGAATTATTATCTGTTACTCAACCACAAAAGCTAGCTCAAGAGTTGAGGTTTGCACAACCCTTATAAACACTTGATTGGCCTTATCTCTAGCCAATGTGGGACTTCTAACACACCCCCTCACGTCCAGGATTGAACAGACTGGAACGTGGGAACAACAACGGGTGGCCCAAATATGGGAGGTCTCCACACAACAAATGGATCTAGGATAGGCTCTGATACCAACTTGAAAGTAGGAGAAATTGTATTATTACTTCTTAATCAGAATACAAAGGGTAATTACATTATATAGAAGAAGACTAATCCTAAATAAGGAAATAACTAATTATGTACACAATCTCCTAATAAGAGAATAAATCTCCTAATACTGAATATAATCTTCTAATAATAATTCTTATATTAATTCCTTATTTACAACAGTTTTGATGGTATTGACAAAGGAAAGACAAAGATAGAGAGAGAGGGTTCGGGAAAGAAGTTGCAGAATAAGGCAAATGATTTGATCATATTGATCACGAACAATTTAATCAGAAGATTGAGGTGTAAACGGCCACCTATAAATTAAATAAAATACAAATTGCTCGTAACAGTGATTCACATTTCCACACCACTGGATAAAATAGCAGAAATTCATGCTAAAGATAAGCTCTAAGTAAAAATATAAATGCATGTGAAAAGTAAAAAAAAATACCATAGTAATCTCATCAGGTTTAACACCTATGGTCTTCATTGACTCAAATACCATTAAAGCCTGTTTGCCAAATCCATGCCTGGCATAACCAGCTATCATTGTGTTCCAAGAGACAACATCTTTCTCCTCTATTCCCTCAAACACATCATTAGCTTCGCCAATGCTGCCACATTTGAAATACATCCCGAGAAGTGCATTCCCCACAAAACACCCGGTCTCGTATCCGGTCTTCACCACCTGCCCATGAATTTGTTTCCCTAACTCCAATGCAGCAATATCAGCACATGTGCTCAAAGCACAACTAAAGGTTGACCTATTTAAACTCTCCCCGTCTCGTTTTATCTCTATAAACATGTTCAAAGCCTCTTCATAGTGACCAGTCTGAGCATAACCAGAAATAATAGCTGCCCAAGATACACAATCACGCTGAGGCATCATATCAAACAATTTCCTAGCTTGAGCTATGTCTCCATTCTGACCATAGCCAGTAATCATGGTATTCCATGAACTTACATTCCGAGAAGGCATTGCTTCAAACAATTCCCTTGCCATGTCCATTTTATTGGATTGCACATAACCTGCAACCATTGCATTGTACGAAATTTCATTTTTTTGAGGCATTTGATCAAAAAAAGTTCTTGCTTCATCTAACATTCCATTCTGCACATATCCAGACACCATAGCTGTCCATGTGAACACATCCTGGTGTGGAGATTGATCAAACAAATTCTTAGCTTGTGACATATCTCCATCCTGGGCATAACCTGAAATCATAGTGTTCCAGGAGACTACATCCCTGACATGCATTTTGTCAAAAAGCTTCCTAGCAGCACCTAACATCTTTCTCTTCACAAACCCACCCATCAAACAATTCCAAGAAATCAATTCCCAGTCTGATTTGGAGTCAAACAACCTACAAGCCTCCTCAATTCTCCCATTGTGAACATAAGCTGCAAGCAGTCCATTCCAGGAGATGGCATTCTTATGAGGCATCTGATAAAAAACCTCCCTTGCCTCATCAGCATACCCGTTCTGGGCATACCCAGACAACATGGCATTCCAGGAAACAACATCCTTTTGAGGCATTGAATCAAACAATCTGCGGGCATCACCGAGCCTGCGGTTCCTAACATACCCAGTAAGCATGACATTCCAGGAAACCAAGTCCCTCTGGGGCATTTTATCAAACAGGTCCCTTGCAAGGGAGAACCTGGCGTTCCTGAGGTAGCCAGATATCATGGCGTTGTAGGAGACGGAGCTCCGACGAGGCATGGTGTTGAAGACACGGAGAGCAGAGTCACAGTGGCCATTGCGCATGTGAGTAGAAATGACCTTGTTCCATTTGAGTAAGTCAGGGTCTTTGACGTCAGGCTTGTTGGGTGATGGAGATGGAGTGTGGGTGGTTCTGGTTCTTCTACTGGCATTGGAGTTGGTGCACAAACACCGAGAGTTGCAGCTACTACTACTACTACTACTACTACTACTACTACGTAAGTAATAGCTCCACCGCATTCTATTGTATGCCTTCATCCCACTACCAACATGTTGGTATGCATTTCATGATTTGAACATGAACATTAGTGTGAGCGCAACAGGCTAAGTATTTTGTGACGGCTTAATTATCCGTCGCCAAAGAACACATGTTTGTAAATTGTTCTATTTTTTACATTTTTTTTTAAAAAGAACCGTTTTCTCACAATTGTTTTCAAAATTTTTTAGTAAATAGTTTTATTTCTTATATTTTCAGTTAAGGATTCTCACTTTACAGAACTAAACTTTAATTCTTAGATTTTATTTTATTATACATAAGACTAAGAGTGTCATTTTTTAAATCTTTTATTTTTCTAGAGACTAACTTATACGAGAATGATATTTTATCTTCTCTCAACTCTGTCACCTTTATGTCTACCTTTTTTGTGTGATTTTAAAATATAAAAAAGAATTCTTCAATAAAATCGCAAAGTTAATAATAGAAAAATTCAAAACATAATATAAAACGAATATATTTAATAAAATCCCAAAGTAAAAAGCACTCCTAAAAGACTAATTCATTAGTGTTCATCACTGCTAAAAGATTTGCTTATACTCAAGTGAATTAAAAATAGAAAATTCACCTTTTAAGAAAAGAAAACATATTTTTCCTATTTGTAATAAAGAAGAGAACAATGTAATTAATTATTTACATATGAAAAGAGTATAATTTATCTTAAGCTAACTCAAGGGAGGATACAATTTATACCTAGGTGAATTTTCACCATATTTCACCACTTTTACCAATAATCCCCACAAGAACAAATACCCTCACTGAAGTGGTGAAAGCGATGAGAATCCCTTAAGATTATCAACCTTCCAACAATCTTGGATATGTGTTTGATAGCATTATGACAGTCCTCACACACACGCAAGTTTTTCATGACACGAATTGGCCTGCCAGCCGGTATACTCAGAATTCCAAATGCTACAGCTAATTTCTCACTGTGATACTTGAGCATACGCTCCTTCTCTGCCTCTTCCACATCATGCAAAACCAATTTCACTGAAGAAACATACCCCTCACGCTTCATTTTAAGATCTAACTCTTCTAAGAAGGCATATATTTTATCTTTTTCTGTGTGAAAACAATCCCCTACTGTGAATGAATGAATCTTGTTTTGTATCTCAACCCAACTACACCCTGGTATTTTCTGAACACCAGCTTCCCTCATTTTCAATCTCATCTTACCAGCATCAACCCATCTACCTGAAGCAGCATATAAATTTGAAAGAAGGACATACATTCCTGAGTTGTGGGTTTCCTTCTTAAAAACCATCTCAGCAGCCTTCTCCCCAAGTTCAGTATTGCCATGAATCCGGCTTGCTCCTAGTAGAGCTCCCCATGTTGCAGCATCTGGCTCAAAGGGCATGATTCTCATTAAGTTTTGTGCTTCTTCTAGGCGGCCAGCTCTACCAAGAAGATCAATCATGCAAGTATAATGTTTTGAATTTGGTGTTATACCATAATCCTTATTCATTGAATAAAAATATTCTGCTCCTCTGTCTATCAAGCCCGTGTGACTGCATGCTGACAGAACTCCAACCTGAAATATGAATATATGATTAGAAGAAGAATAAGCAGAATAGTGTTACTAGTAGAAAACAGTCAACTGGCATGCTAGTATGCTACTGCATTGCAGATAGAACAATATTATCATTAACACCTCAATTTAAAAGCACACAACATGTATGATTTTATGGCTAAATTAAGCATACAATACCATCAGCTCTTTAATCAGAAAATTAAAAAGTTGTAAACCAGCTATGTCTAAATTAAAATACAATGAAGTGAAATCTAAAGCACTGAAGATAGTAGTTCTTCCAATCAACACAATTAGACAAGGAACTCACTCAAGCATAAGAAATGCATTAAATACATAAAACATACATACCATGGTAATCTCATCGGGTTTAACACCTGCTATCTTCATTGAATCAAACAATATTAAAGCCTGTCTGCCAAATCCATGCCTAGCATAACCAGCTAACAATGTGTTCCAGGAAATGATATCTTTGTTTTGTATTCTTTCGAACACATTATAAGCTTCATCTATGCTGCCACATTTACAATACATTCCAACAAGAGCATTCCCCACTAAACAACCATTCTCATACCCTGTCTTCACCACCTGCCCATGAACTTGTTTCCCCAGCTCCAAAGCAGCAATATCAGCACATGTGCTTAAAGCACAACAAAAGATAGATCTATTTAAACTTTCCCCATCCCGTTTCATCTCCACAAGCAATTTCAGAGCTTCTTCATAGTGACCAGTCTGCGCATAACCAGCAATAATAGCCGCCCAAGATACACAATCACGCCGAGGCATCAAATCAAACAAGTTCCTAGCTTGAACTATATCACCATTCTGAGCATATCCACTTATCATAATATTCCATGAACCTGTTCCCTGACAAGGCATTGCCTCAAATAATTCCCTTGCCATTTCCATTTTCTTGTATTGCACATAACCAGCAATCATTGCATTGTATGATATCTCTATTTTTTCCGGCATTTCATCGAAAAATCTTCTCGCTTCATTCAACATCCCGTTCTGCACATATGCACAGACCAGTGCTTTCCACGTGAAAACATCCCTGGTTGGAGACTTCTCAAACAATCTCCTAGCCTGTGACAAATCTCCATCCTGGGCATAACCTGAAATGATGGTATTCCAGGAGATTACATCCCTAACAGGCATTTGGTCAAAAAGCTGTCTAGCATCACCTAACATCTTCGCCTTCACATAACCACCCATCAAACAATTCCAAGAAACCAAATCCCAGTCTGACTTTGACTCAAACAACCAGCGAGCCTCCTCAAGTCTCCCATTCTGAACATATGCTGAGAGCAACCCATTCCAGGAGATGGAATTCTTATGAGGCATCTTATCAAAAACTTCTCTTGCCTCATGAACGTACCCACTCCTGACATAGCCGGACAACATGGCATTCCAGGAAACAACATCCTTTTGAGGCATTAAATCAAACAACTTGCGAGCCTCGCCAAGTCTGTGATTCCTGACATACCCAGTGAGCATTAAATTCCAGGAAAACAAGTCCCTCTGAGGCATTTTATCAAACAGGTCTCTTGCAAGGGTGAACTTGGCGTTCTTCAAGTAGCCAGATATCATGGCATTGTAGGAGACAGAGCTTCGACGAGGCATGGTGTTGAAGACACGGAGAGCAGAATCGCAGTGGCCATTGCGCATGTGGGTAGAAATGACCTTGTTCCATTGAACTGTGTCTTGTTCTCTGTCTCTAATTTGGGAGGATGATGTTGGCCTAGGTAGTTGAATTTGAAAGTTGCAGGTAGGTTTCGTATGTAATTGTCTCACTGCGAATCTCAAGTGATAGTTCCCGCGCATACCTTTGCTAGTTGACGCAAACTTAACTTCTTCCCAGTACACCACCGTTTTCAGTTACCCATTACTCCTACTCCTTCCTTCACCCTCAAACCACTAGTAAAAGGATGTAAGCTTAATCAATTGTTTTTAGTCTATGACAGATAAAGAGAGATTTAGTTAGCCCCTATAAAAAAAATTCATTTGTAATTGGTCCCTCAAAATAATTTTTGTTTTAAAATTAATCCAAATAATGTCATTTGTAAGTTGTGTGAAGAGATGGAATAAGGCAATAAGCTATCGAGAAATCTTGTAAAAGAAAAAGTGAGAGTGAATGTGTTTTTGCTTTTTTAGGCATAAATTAGGTTGTAACTATTAACTAGGACGAATTGCTTCCTTTCTTTCCTTTCCTCTAGTGCATCACCATCTCTCTCTCTTCCTCTCTTTCCTCCAGTACATCACCATCCCTCTCTTCCTCTCTACTAGCATAAGCAAGTGCATTAACTGGTTCAAAAATATTCACACCATGTTCTACAAGCATGCCCATCTTAGAAAGATATGAATATAAGAGAGAAAAGTGTTAGACATGATGTGTGATTTTTTTTAGGGTAATGATGTTTGATGTTATATGAAGGAAAAAGAGAGATAGATATTTTTTTGTTAATGTGTGTTTTTTTTACAAGAGTAAATATAAGCCTGTCCTTTTAGGGATGTTTGGAGGTTGGGCCTTAAAGTGAATAATAATAATAAGGCTTAAAAGCATTTGTTGCCCCTGATATTTCATGTTTGTGTAAAAGACACCCCCTATTTATTTTTGTCTATATTTGTACCCTTGATGATTATAAAAAGTGTAACGGGTACCCTTCTGTCAGTTTGACGTTAGAAAACTAACGAAAGGACTGACGTGGATTTTTTTATTCTCCTAATTGCCACATGTATTATAGTAGCTAAAAAAGAAAAAAGAAAGAAAAAAGAGGGGAATTTAAATATCAGTAAAATAACCAACCCAACATGAAATAAGTAAATTTTTTTTAATTAAATCTTTTAAAAAACCCTTAATCAATTTGTTAACTCTAATCTTTCATCTTCATACTCTTAATTGCCATCATCAATAACTCTTCTCAGACGGGAACAACAAAGGAAAAGAGCATAAGTTAGACCAAAAAAATTAACATCTTCATATTCAACCAAAAATCATAACATTAACCCAGAAAAACTCATTCTCAACCATTCATATTCATCTTTTAAACACATGAAAAAACCCAGCAAGAAAAAGAAACAGAGCAAACCCAGCAAGAAAGAGAAACAGAAAACCCAACCCCAACCTCCCTCCCTCACGCTTCCCAACCCCAAACCCAACCTCTGAAAACCCATCAAGAGAGAATCAGAAAACCCAAAAGGCAAAGCATCGATCTTGCCTTCTCTCAGGGACCAAGAAAAATTTCGGTCATAAGAAGAAGAGGACGAGAGAAGAATGGGAAGAAGAAACTGAATGATGATAAACATGGTTTGGTTCTTGCAGCACCCTCTCTTCTTCTTCCTGAGACAGAAGAGGAGAAGAAAGATGAAACCCATCCCTAAACAAAGGCCATGCCTGAAACTCATCCATGAACAAAGGCCATGACTGAAACTCATCCCTGTGGTCTCAATCTCTTCCAGTTCTCTTGATCTCTTCCCGTTTTCCCGTTCTCGATCTCGATCTCACCTAGATCTGTTTATTTCTTCACACACATATGAAGTGTTTCAACCAAAACTCTACTACTCCAATCCTTCTCCTCTGATATGAAGTGTTTCTTCCACCGCATCCTTATCCTGAGGTGAAGAGAAAGAAGACGAAGATGAGGGGTTTCGTTTTGGAAGGGATGATGAAGAGATTTTCATGTTGTGGCACCAATTTCATTAAAGGGACATGACCCAAAGGAAGAAGAAGCTGTGGAACTGGATGTGTTCAAAGAAGAAGAAGATGAATCTGGATGTATTTTCTGATTTAGGGATTTAAGAATTTTGGGATTTGGGTTTTTTTTTTTAAATTTGGGGATGTATTCTTTATATGATTATGTACTGATTTTTTAAGAAAACCCTGATTTTTTTTATGGAACACTGATTTTTTTTCTAAACAAGAAGAAGATGCTGATTTTTTACGGAAACGCTGACTTTTTTTTCTTTTTAATTATTATTATAATACATGTGGCAATTAGGAGAATAAAAAAAATCCACGTCAGCCCCTCTGTTAGTTTTCTAACGTCAAACTGACGGAATGGTACTCGTTACACTTTTTAGAACTATCGAGGGTACAAACATTGACAAAAATAGATGAGGAGTGTCTTTTGCACAAACATGAAACATCAGGGGCAACAAATGCTTTTAAGCCTAATAATAATTCATACATATCCCATCCCGTGTGTGAATCACGTGAGCAACATCTCAATTCACATTCACAAGAAGGATTAATATTTAATTACTAGCGTGTCGTGTCCAATTGAATTGAATTCAAATAATGAAAGGAAAGGTCCTCCTCCACGTTTTAGCGCTCGAATCCAGTGGGGCCCGCCATGTAGCGTTTGAAAATTGAATCCCACCTTCACCTCTTGTATTCTATCAAAGTAAAGTAAAGTAAAGTTAAGTAAAGTTAACTTCCATTCCATTCCCGTCTTCCTCTTCTCTTCACAATCATCGATCAAATTCATATTCATATTCATATTGATGGGGTGTGTCTCTTCCAATCTGCTCAACCACGACGACGACTTCTCTCATCTTGGTAGCACAGCACTTGGCCACCACATTGTCTCACTCACCTCCACCACCTATGGCCTCCTCACCCTCGATCCACAACCACCCCACACCACCGCCCCTTCCACACCCACTCCTTCTCGCTTCACCCTCCCAGAGGTCATCAACTCCTGGGAGCTCATGGCAGGCCTCGACACCACCGAAAGCTTCCGTTTCGACAACTCTCACCCAAACCTCCTAACCAAACCCGCTCCACCATCATCGCGGTTCCAGAGGATATGCCCGCCCAACGGGGAGAACAGGGTGGTCATCTACACCACCACATTGAGGGGCGTCAGGAGGACGTTCGAGGCCTGCAACGCCGTCAGGGCAGCATTCCAAGCCTTTGGGGTGCTGTTCTGTGAGCGAGATGTGTCCATGGATAGCGGATTCAAGGAGGAGCTCAGAATGCTCTTCAAGGGGAAGGGGAAGGATGCTTCAATGACAATGGTGGTTCCGCCCAAGGTGTTCGTGAAGGGATTCTACATCGGCGGCGCTGAGGAGATGTTGAAAGTGGCAGAGGAAGGTCTATTAGGGGAACTGCTTCAGGGATTGCCCAGAAAACCAGTTGTTGGGGCTGTTTGTGAGGGTTGTGGGGATCTGAGATTCTTGCCCTGCTTTAGTTGCAATGGCAGCTGCAAAATCGTGAAAGCTCACAAAGAGAAAGAGGGGAGTACTAGGAACATTGTTGTGAAGTGCAATGATTGTAATGAGAATGGGTTAGTGCTATGCCCTGTTTGTAGCTGATTTTCATCTACGTACTTTTTCTCTTTATCTCACTTGTAATTGTCTGTCATGGTGAATTGCCTGTGTTCACCCTTTTTTAAATTTCCTACAAACAGATAGATCTGACCCCTCCTCTGGCTTATCTGCACTTATAATTAAATTAATAATAATAATTAGATTCAACTTTTAGTTTTGTAATTGCATGATTTTGATTTTGATATTCTCTTACTATCTCTCCTATACTTTTTTAATGGTCTAAATTTAGTCCATTCATCAACTCCTTAATCCCAACATAGCTAAGTAGGGGCTTCGAAGGAGTCTTTGGAGCATGTCTTCTTTGATTACATCCATGCGAACCAGCTTTGGTTTGCTTCTGGGTTGGATTCTAAATTGTTGTGTGAATAGGGATCACGATGACAGAGTTGTTTTCTCTTGGCTCTTCATATTTAGCCAACATTGTTAGAGTTTGTAGGTGTCTGGTTTTGAATTTGTAGATTTTTCTTTTCTTCGTAACGGTGCTAATGTTTTATTCATCCATCCTCAAACTCTGTTTGGCTCTTCTAAGAAATTAACAAGTACACTGAATCATCTCAAGTATTGCCCACACACTTTTGAAAAACTAAAGCATCACCTCGTGAAAATTGGGTAAATAGCCAAGTTGGTCCCTAAATGTGTCAGCCACCTTCAAATTAGTCCCTAAACTTCTAAAATACATCTCGTGGTCCTTAGTTAGTCCCTGACGTTAAATAATGTTGACGGACGTTATCAAAGTTTTTTTGTTTTAATTTTTTTTGCTCAGCTGGACTGCTTATGTGGAATTTGAATGTTAGGATGTCAAATTAGTCCCTGAATATGGCAAACTAGTCCCCAATGTAAAATTCACCATTTTTACAAAAATCCCCAAACTAATCCTGATTTTTTTAACACTAATCCCTTTTCATTCTTCATAACCTTCATCTTAATCTTCATCTTATCTTCATCTTCAAATTCAAACCCACAAAACCCAGAACCTTCAAACTTGAACCTCATACCCTTCAACTCACAAAACTCAGAAACTTCATCTTAAAATTCAAAACCTTCAAACTTCCGAACCTACAAAATTCAAAACCTTCATATTCCTCCTTCCTTTTCTTGTCTTCTTTGTTGATAAAAATCAAACCTTTGTTCCCTCTTGTGGTAGAGAAAAGTTTGATTCCCAAAAAAATCCACAATTTCATTTTCATAGATGAATATATTGCATACCAAATATGGATATCCATTAGATAAATCAAAACAACAGGAATCCATAGTAACCCAACATAAATCGTGTTTCCATTTTCAATAAACTCATGCAATTGATATTCAACATCCTTAAGCTCCAGCACTACCCTTGATGGAGCAATTATCAGTTGAATCTGTAAAAAGTAACAGAAGGAAAAAAATTATCTTCCTATACAAGAAAGAATTGAAACTAGAACCCATAAAAATTGAATCCAAAACCCATGTTCCCGTCCGATTTCTAACTCAAACCCATACAATTCAAATTGAACCCAGAAGGCCAGAACCTAGTAAAATTGAACCCATAACCCATTTCCCCCAACAACAACTGCATCCAGATCTGCAAGCAATGGTTTGTGGGGGTTTTAGATCTGATGTTGATGTTGAATGTGGTGGTGGTGCAATTTGGATGAGCGACTCCTCCTTCACTGATTCCTCTTCTAGCGGAGTAGCGGCGGTGGCGGTTCTTCATGGGTTCGATTTGATTTGGGGAGTGAGGATTTCACATGGGGTTGCTGTTGCAGTTTTGTGGGTTTTGGGTTGTGACTTTGCTGAAGTAGCAACCCATTTGAATTTGGAAGCAGAATGGGAGGAGGTTCTAGTGTGGTGATGAAGATGGTGAGATGATGAAGATTAATTTAGGGTTAGAGTTTTTTCCTTTACTGGAGTTATTTTATTTTCTTATTTGTTTAACTATTTTATTTTATTAATTTTTCGAGTTCAAATGCCACATAAGCTTCAGCTTTCACAAAAAATAATTCCATGTCAGCATTCTGTTAACGTCCATCACATTATTTAACGTCAGGGACTAACTTGAATGTCTTTTGCCACATCTGGGGACCTCGAGATGCATTTTAAAAGTTTAGGGACTAACTTGAAGGCGGCTGACACATTTAGGGACCAACTTGGCTATTTACCCCGTGAAAATTATAGCTAATTGAATTAAATGAAAAATGCTTCAACAACTTGAATTTGAACTAAGATCCTAAAGAATTATGAATATGAGATTGTCTAAATGATTCTCGGTAAATTCTAGGTTAAATTACTCTAACTTTAGATGAATCAATGATATTTAAGTGATTTTGGAATTTTATATTTTATCACCTAATAAAGATGTCAAGTTATGCTTTAAATAAGTCATGTCATCAGTAGTGATTAATCTATTCCCTGCGAGCATTCACACTAAACGGTAAATGAGTGACCATGAAATGTGCTACATTTCTATGAGTGAAAATTAAACTCTCGACCTCATAGTTAAAGCACGAAGTGAGTAATCCCCGGACTACACCGCATAATTACTACGAAATTGATAATGACAATTACATTTATATGTAATGTAAGCAAAATATTATGAAGGATATATGCTTTTAAATAATCACATGTGGCCGCCCAATTTGTACCTTCTATAGTGCACGATTGCGCCTTACAAATGGTTGATGCTCATGAAATTAAATTCCTTTTTGTACAAAACACCTTTCTTTACATAGACAATTTTCTCATTGTCGTCATGTTTTTAAAGCATGTTTATTTCTTTCTACCAATCATTTAATTTTCTTTGGACATTTTTTTTTGATAGGCTTGCTAGAAATGTTAGTAAATTAATCCCTCCTCCGGGTTCGAACCCGGGACCCTTCACTCCACCCAACCCTTATGTCCCTAGCTCTTACCACTTGAGCTAACCTTTGGACATAAAGCCAAGCCATTAATTAGGTTGGTAATTAAGAGTCTTTGGATATCAAGGAATATCCCCTTATTAAGAATCTATTAGGGTCTGATGCATGACAACATCTCACAACCTCAAAATTATAATTATTGACAATTTTGATTGAGGGAAGTGAATTAATCATGTCTACGTATTTGAACTCTCTAGCTATCTCCATGGTAGCTTGAAATCAATTAAACATGTACTAAACATGTTAACTTGTAATGTAGCACTATCCTTTCCTTTTTGTCCCTTGCCCTTTTTTACCAACTCCCTCTAGCGATAGATAACGTCTTGTACAGTAAAAACAAGAGAGAATAAAATGGAAGAAAATCATATTGGTTGAAGCATCACCGGTTAGAGTAACTCAAATTGTATATAAAGGTGTCTATTCATTTAAGTTTGGTAAGTTGTCACACTAGTTACATATTTGAGTGACTCAACTTGTAAAGCCAGCATTGAGTATGAAGGGTCTAAAGCAGCATTATAGGTTGTTACTGGTAACACTATTGATTGCAGCAAGCTTACTATCCTGTTTGGCCACAACAACCACTAAAACCTTTCAGTTTAATGTGAGATTCCTTTACATCGAACTTTTATTAATTTTCTACGCCGATCTACCTTCTACATCGGATCACTCATCATGTATATATCTCTCATGATGTCAGGTGGAGTGGAAGAAGGTGACTCGATTGTGCCACACCAAGCCCTTGTTAACAGTGAATGGGGAGTATCCGGGGCCAACCATTGCTATCCATGAAGGTGACAATGTTGAAGTTAAGGTGACCAATCACATTGCTCAGAACACTACTCTTCACTGGTAAGTGAAGCTTTCCAATACTGAAAGTATCATCACTAGCATAGTAACATGCTTATATTTAAAAATGAATATGCAAGCAAGGTGTAATCCAATTCCAATGTATCCACTAATTATGAAATTTGAGTTTACAATTATGGACTATGGTTTTACTTTTACAGGCATGGAGTAAAGCAACTAAGAACAGGATGGGCAGATGGTCCAGCATACATCACACAATGTCCTATTAAGGGAGGGCATTCCTATACTTACAAGTTCAGGGTGATCAACCAAAGAGGAACCCTTTTATGGCATGCACATTATTCTTGGCAAAGAGCTTCAGTATATGGTGCCTTTATAATTTACCCCCGCATACCTTACCCCTTCTCTGCTCCAGTTGATGCTGAGATCCCCATTATTTTAGGTAACTTTCTATTTCTTCCATCACGAATTAATTATCTCAATAGCTTAAGCTGATTCACAGACCCACTTACCTTCTGAAATTAAACTTTATTAGAATAATGAGGGCAATAATGATCGAACAGTAGAACACCTTGTCATAAAACTGCAATATCATATCATGAACCAACTACCCTGATAGCTTAAGCTATTGGATGAACACACAAATGCTTCTGTGTTATATTTCTTATACCTTCTAGTGTTTCAAAGTTCAGATAAACATTCCATGTTTAGAGTATGTTCTTAACAGATATCAATTGAAGTTATTGGGTTGGTGATGATGGCAATGTATCTCTTCTTTGTTTCTCCACCTCATTCAAATCTAAGTATGTTCTTTGACAACAGGTGAATGGTGGAATTCAGATGTGGAAAAAATGCAGAGTGAGATGATGAAGTATGGAGGTGGACCAAATAGTTCTGATGCTTACACCATAAATGGTTTGCCCGGACCTCTTAATCCTTGTTCAAACAAAGGTTTGGCCATTTTTCAACAAATTTCCCCAGCTTTAAGGGAATCAAAACAATTTAGAGAAAAGAAGATTAATCATTTCAAAATGGTACATGCATAAAATATTTCTAGTATGACTCAATGAACTAGGCAAAGCCAAAGAATTTGTGTCTCTTGTGTTCAGGGAATTCCTGAGCCCACTCACTTAAGGAATCTTGGTCATTCGATCAAGATTGAACAGCTTGAATTTTAAGTTCATCTTTGTCGTCAAGTCTCAATGAAATATGAGTCAACCGATCTTGATCGAACAATTCAAATTTTTGGAATGTAGAATTGCCCTGACTGCATGTAACCGGAATCCATAGCGAACCCATGGCTACAGTCTTACAGTTTTTTCATTTTCTTTTTCAACTGTGTGCAGATACTTTCATCTACACTGTGGAAAGTGGTAAAACCTACTTGCTTAGAATCATCAATGCAGCTCTCAGTGACGAGCTCTACTTTGGCGTTGCTAACCATACCTTAACTGTTGTTGAGGTTGATGCATCATACACAAAACCATTTAACACAAGAGCAATCATGGTCACTCCTGGCCAGACCACCAATGTGCTGCTCAGAGCAAATCAAATTCCTGATTCTTCAGGCTTGTTTGTTATGGCAGCTAGGCCTTACCGCACATCGGTTTTTCCATTTGACAATTCCACCACAATTGGATATTTGAGGTATAACAGCACAAGAGGTGAGAAAGTCAAACCTCCTCATGTTCCTACTGATCTTTCTATTCACAACCTTCCTGAGATGGAAGATACAAAGTTTGAAACAGAATTCTCTGCTAAACTCAGAAGCATAGCAACTTCTCAATTTCCATGTAAGGTACCTAAGAAGATTGACAAGCGAGTTATAACAACTATAAGCCTTAACCTTCAGGATTGTCCCGCAAACAGGACCTGCAAAGGATATAATGGGAAGAGATATTTTGCTTCAATGAATAACCAGTCCTTTGTTAGGCCTTCCATTTCAGTATTAGACTCTTACTATAGGAACCTCAAACCCCATGGATACTCTCTTGATTTCCCAGAGAGGCCTCCAAAATCTTTTGACTACAGTGGTGTGGACCCAGTAACAGAAAACATGAACACAGAATTTGGCACAAGACTTTTAGCATTGCCTCATGGCACAAACTTGGAGATAGTGTTTCAGGACACTGGTTTCCTTAATGTGGAGAACCATCCAATTCACGTTCATGGTCACAACTTCTTCATTGTAGGCATGGGGTTGGGTAACTACAATGTTAGCAATGACCCAGCAAATTATAATCTTGTTGATCCTCCAGAGAGAAATACAGTGGGAGTTCCAAAGGGTGGATGGGCTGCAATTAGGCTTAAGGCAGATAATCCAGGAGTGTGGTTTATACACTGCCATCTTGAGGAGCACACATCTTGGGGTCTTGCCATGGCTTTCATTGTGAAAGATGGTTCTGCAGCATCTGAATGCTTGCTTCCTCCCCCTGAAGATTTTCCTTCCTGTTGAGTCTCCTTCTGCCAAATTTTGGGAAGTGCTAAATTTTAAATTGAACGAGATATGTATTTGAATAATGACTATTATTGATTATGAAGGAAACTTGTGTTGGTCATAATGGAGTATAAAATACTTTACTGTCATAAATCATGACCATAGATATGTATCAGAGTATGTATATGTGTTCCCAAATCTTTGCAACCTATATATGTTTGGATATCTGTTGACACCAAGGCAAACGAACATTAGCACTTATTCTGAGACAAAATGTAAACATAAATTTTCCCATTGCACTCACAACTGGTATCTAAACACACTAAATCAACTTAGACACCCCTTCCCCCACTCCAAAAAAGAAAAGAAACTTTAACATAAAAGAAAAAGAAGCATGTCCATAGACTAGTACTAGCTATTACAATACCTTGATCCAATATACAAAAATGTTTCTCTTTTGTGTTGAATATGCAGTAAAGGGGTTCACATGACAAAACCACTTACTGGTTATTGAAATGAAAAAAATCATAATGAGAAAGAGCCAGGCCTTTTCTTTTGCTTTGCTACCATTAGTTTCCTGAGCAGCTTTAGACTGCAAAGCGTGCAATTCCTCCAACAGCTCGGAGCTCAAAACCTACTATAGAGAGAATAAAATTATAATAATATTTTTTTTTAACTCAAATCATTGATTAATGGGGTTGGCATGGAGAATTGGAGATCCTTACAAAATGAGGGTTTTGCAGCACATGCCATGGTGTACACATTCTAGCCCACAAAGCTTACATCATTAGGATTTAGGAAGCTGAATCCAGTAACAGGCACCCCTTTATAGTTTATACGGCTGAAAGATTCTTCTCCTTCTCTCTTTTGCTTTTTACCAAATTAACTGAGTCTAATTTGACAAGCAACAATAGAAAGTCACAGACTCACAGTATCATACTAACACTTTTTTTTTGACAGACTAATGCATGAAAAATTGATAATTCAAACAAAAAACCAAAAAAGATAAAGCTAGATTACTAATTTATATTTCTACAAGGACTTAAGGAATTATAAAGTGGATTAAAGGAAGAAAGTAACAGAACAAAAAACGAACAAAAAGTTCAAGGCAAAGGCCATCATGAATTATTAGATAGATAAAGATCTAAGGGCAACAGCTGGCTGGGGTTAGGGATAGATATTATAGTCTATTTGGAACAATGATGACACAGAATTCCAGGTAGGCAGAAGCTATGAGAGGAAATTCAAGCTAGAATTATTTCTGGCGTGAAAATATGTGGATTTCAAACACTTTAGTCTCTTTTTATTTTTTAATTGAAAGTTGTAGTGCTTATATATTTAGTTATTTACAGGTTGGGGGTGGGGACAGTGGGACACAATCATGCTTAGGCTTTGTTTGGTTCTAGGGAAGGAAAGGGGCAAGGAAAGAAAATACGGAATTTGAGGTGTGAATTTAGATTAAGGTGTAGTCTAAATTCACACCTCAAATTCCGTGTTTTCTTTCCTCCCCCTTTCCTTCCCTCTAACCAAACAAAGCCTATACTCAAAGGCATAAAATATTGAAGATCAGACAAATTTGTACTAAATTGCAACTTTGGAATAATGATGTAAGTCATTAACGTGCTTTATAAGCTGAACCATCAATAATGTTTTCTTAACCATCCATTTCTACCTCCACCTCATGTAAAGATGAAGAAAAAGGAAAGAAATGAGTGATATGATTTGTGATGTGACAGGAAATGCAGAGAGAGGTAGAAAGAAAAATGAGTGGAAATGAGATGGAAGAGAAAGTGAGGTGTGTATATATCATTACTCGAGAGATATGAAGAAATGAGAGAGAAAGTAAAGATGTGATAGGTGATTTTATTGATAGAGAAAAGAGAAATATATAGAATGAAGGTTGAAAAAGAGTGGAGAAGTGTGTATATATCATAACTCATTCAATCTAAACCTTACAGTTTCATGGATATTGAAAATTCTCAAGAGTTTATGCTTCTACTTCATGATTATATTATTAACCACGCAGCTACTACTAAATCATATGATATGAGGATTATGACTATATAATTGAGATTTTTTCCAAAGTTCAATGGAATTTGCCTAACTTGGTTGATCAGGCAGGTTAACTATTTTTTAACCTTTTCAGGTAATTAGAGAAAACTTGTTGCTTGTCAATTTGAATAAAAGAGAGTATATGAAAAGGGGTGGTAGATGGTACTCATGGTAAGAACAGAAAATTACTAGAGTGAAAATTATGACAAGATTAATTAAGCACACAAATCAAATCTGGATCAAATTCATTTCTTCCATGAATGATTTGATCATGAAACTATTTAGCAATCCCTACAAGTAACTTTATAGAGTTAGCATACTAAGCTTAGATCCAAACAAGGTAGCATACTGCCAAAAATTGCTCCACCCCACCACCACCCTATACTCGCTTGTGACCCCTGATCCAACAACATCCCATAGAATCCCAATGTTCTCTTCTTTTTTTGGTTGGAGAAAACTAGAGTAGACCACATCTACATTCACTTCACACCCTTCTTCCTTTTCCTTCAGCAATCAGCACAGACTCTACAACCCACACACTATGACATTGACACTGCCTCCAAAATCACCATTCTTCAAGACCATTCTGTTATTATCCACTCTCCTCAGCTGCTATGTGGTGGCTCTCCCTGATGCTTCAGCTTCATCAGCAGCTAGGCCAATCAGCACAAACCCAACATCACAAGGAACCATTCCTGCATTCCCAGAACAAGCTGATTCTGCAGGGTGCCCTCTGAGCCTCTCAGAAGATCACTATGAAGGGATAAAGAGTGCATGTGGAAACAACAAACATGGTGGTGGTGATGAGAAACTCCACCATAGCAGATGCTGTCCTGTTCTGGCTGCTTGGCTCTACTCTGCTTACTCTGCCACTGCCCTTGGTGGTTTGGTACATGGTTCACCATCCTATGACATGCCCTTGCTGCCAGATGATTCAGAAACCTGTGAGAGTGACTTGGGAAAGGCTTTGAAAGTGAGAGGAATTGAGCTTGTGCAGCCAAATGAGACTTGTGATGTGGTGTATTGCTACTGTGGCATTAGGCTTCACCCTTTGAGCTGCCCAGAATCATTTTCAGTTACTCCAAGTGGGAATCTTGTAGGGGATGAAAATGTGAAAAGATTGGAGAGAAATTGCTTGAGTAGCAGCTCCAATGTCAATGATCTTCCAGGTCTTGGAGGATGCTCTAAGTGCTTACATAGCCTCTATTTGGTAAGTTTTCCACAACAAAATGTCTCATTTTTCTGTTTTTCTTTATATTTTGTTTTCCTGTTCTTTTCTTTTGCTTTGTTTATTTGGAATGTGAAGGATCTTACTCAAAATTGAAGAAGATCAAGCTGATCAAGGTTTCATCTCATGAAATCTTCAATCTTCATGCTTTGTAACTTGGGAATTTAACCTTCTAGTGGTTGCTATCAGTTTTGGCACTATCCTTCACATGCCTTTGGATTTGTGTAGTTTACAAACGACAGAACCATTAGTGGTACATTTTAGCCCATTGAGAAATACTGAAATAGAGTAAATACTCAAATAACTTGCATGTCTTTAAATGAAGGTCTTAAAAAAAATCAATATCATGTATGATGTATGCCTATGGCAGATTAAGAACATGCTGTGTGTTGACCTTCAAAATTCTTGATGTTAAACCATCTGTTTCATCATGTGTAAAACAAGCTGTTGCTTACTACAAGAGTTTATATATTGAATGTGAAAGACATCATAAATAAGTTATCATCTTGTTTTTAGTCTACCCTAGCCATTAATGATGTTTTGTTGACATAGTTGTGCTTTTATAATCCATTATTTTTCCCTCACATGCTACCTTGCAAATTGACTTGCAAAGGAGTAAAACTGAGATCTAACTATGCCTCTAGTTCTCTGAACTATTCAATTATTGCCTGACACATGTCTGGTTCACATTTCCTACTTAACTCAAAGTTATTTGCATTAGATGACAACATATAAACCACTGGCCACATTTTGAATTTATCGTTCCTGTTTCTGATTTATAGTTTGCAGTTTACAAAATTATATGTCACTCGTGCCTATTTCTAAAATCCCTGCATTGTTTTGGAATCTTAGAATTATTATTAAAGAAATACCAGACATCATTCAGGGTGTTCTGAATGATGTTTGTTGCATTTGAAGATATTTTTCTGGTTGTTTATAAAAAGTAAATTAATCATAACACAATGCCCTGCTACTAAAATCTTTTACAATCCCATCTATCTTCTAAGCAAAACTAAGAGTAGGACCACGTGTTTCTAAGCCAAATAATAATTGTATGAAATGTTGTTCTATGCATTCTATATGGTAGTAATTGGCCTTAATGTGTAGCTTGACCATTCTTCTATGAGTTGGACGTTACACCAATCAAGATGTAATTTAACAAGCGTTTATACACCTAACATCTTTAACCCAAAAGTGGTTCAAAAAAGTCCCATATTTGACATGTTGCAGGTTTAAGCCCCATTAATCGCCTTGGGTAAATGTAAGTCTATTATAAGTGTTATTTGAGCTCGACAATTTTCTTTGTCTTGGATTAGACATCATCCTCTTGTCCTAAATTTTCTTGTAAGAAAAACACCTAACCCCTTTTGTGTCATTTTTGTTTGAAATCTAATTGATTATTGCTCCATGTAGCTTAAAAAGAAGAAGACTTCAAACTCAAGCAAGTTAGAAGACAGGACCACCAAGATCCATAACAAAGATTGTGAGCTGATGGGCTTGACATGGCTCCTGAACAAGAATCGAACAGCTTACATGCACACAGTTACTGTGGTTCTTCGTGCTTTGATGTTGAGCACTGATGGCTCGGACCCACAATCATGTACTCTAAACAGTGATGGAATGCCTCTTGCTGTTGATTCCTCAGAAATGTATGATCAGTCTTCATCAGCCAAACTGCAAGGACCAATCTATCTTTCTTTGCTGTTTCTATATTTGCTACTAGGTATGCATTTCACTCTGTTATCCATCTAACTCATGACAACACAAGGATTGATCCCCTCATCCGGGGCCGGCCCAACCGTAACTGAGGCCTAAAGCGAACTTTAAAGTGAGGCCTAAGTGATGCATTTTTGTTTAAAAAATTTCTTTATTAATTTTTATTTAAATTTTATTTTTCGAGCTTTTTGAGATGTAAAATCATTTATTAAATTATCCTAATCAATTTGTATTGCATCCAATTCCAATTAGTTAGTACTTTACGGTCCTTTTATATTGTAGAAAAAAGAAATTTTTATTGTATCAAAACTCAACATAACCATGCCATCACAGCAAAGAGGCTAGAGCTAACTACTTACAGTAAATGGAGTTTTGACTTCCTATTGATCTTCTTCGGTTCTTCTCAATGGCTAATCAAAGAAAAAAAAATATGGAGGAGGATTCTTTTACAAAGGATATGAGAGTTTGAGATACAAAGACTCTATTTTTTCCCCTTTGAGGCTTTGAGAGACTGAGAGAGTGGCAGGGAGAGTATAATCGTTATCAGGATTTAATTGAGAGAAAAGGAGAGGTCAGAGAATAAAAGGTGAAGAAAAAGAATAGGTAACATCAATTAATTGTCAATTAAGATTGTTAATTTCTAGTAATTGTCAATTAAGATTTTTTGAGAAAAATTAGGGAAGAAACAACTAACAAAGTGGCAGGTAATGGTGAGTAATAGATTTTTTTTAAAATATTTGAGACCTTATTTGTAAAAATATGATGCCTTTTTTACTTTGAAAAAAAAAATTTTTTTTGAGGCCTAAAGCCCTAGCTTGGGTCGCTTGACCCTTGGGCCGGCCCTGCCCTCATCCCCAACTTGGCATTTGTAAATTTGAATCATTGCTCTGGTGCTTAGTGATGCAATTTTTCTTAGCGGTAAGTGTGAGTTTAGATCTCAGTTGTCAGAATTGAGAAATGATTGTGGATAAATTTATCTCGATAAAATTGGTTCTCCTAAAAGTGAATTGAAAATAAAGTTTTTTTCATTTCATTTTATTTATGAGAAATATAATTTTTATAAGATAATATCATGAAATTCAATTATAAAATTTTGTAATCAATTATCTGTGTGTTTTTAGGGTTCATTTAGTGTACACAACTTTTTTCTTGTGCAAGGTTGCACAACCCTAATTTTACCCATTATTACAGGTTTCTCAACAAGTCACTCTTTTTAATTTTAATATTTATTTATTTTCTCCCCCTTCTCCACCACCTTCCTCCCCTTAACCTCCACATCATCCGCCGCCACCGCCGACCCCTTATTCCTCCACCACCAACTCCACCCCCTTCCTTCTCTCCTCCCTGCAATGCTGGGTTTGCTCGATCTTTGTCATTTGCAGATCTGAAATGTTGGGTTTGCTCAAACAATGAGGAGGAGGAAGAGGAAGTTTGGTTTCTGCCCAGAAAAATTAAAACCACCCTAATAAAAAACCCATAAACAAAAACAAAACCACCCGTAGAATTGATTTAACTCATATGAAGGAGGGCACTTCGTGATTGATTTAACTCAACAACATAGTTTACTCTTCCAGAATTTTACATCATATCTTTCTCTTGTAGGATTTATAATAAATGGGTTCAAAGACCATCTGTAGACCCATTATCATGCTTGGAATCCACTTCTTCCCCTTTCTTTCCCCTAATTTTCACACAAACAGATAGAGAGGGTTCACTGCTGGAACAACAACAGCAAAAATTTGGAAGCAATCAGAACAGAGCAGGTCTGAGAGAGAAGGTCGCGACTTCGTTGGCGATGGGGGAAAGGGTGATGACGGGGTACAGTGGTAACGCAGTGAGAAGAACGTGAATCAAACATCCCTCCAAAATCCTCCTCCTTCAACTCCAATTAAATTCTCAATTACCCTTACCCAATTAGATTATCTCTGTAACACCCCTTTTGGATCTGGTTCAGATTTGGTGGCTTGAAGGAAGTTTTCTGGTGAGTTTGAAGGAAGGAAGGTTTGAAGAAAGGATTTGGTGAATCTGGAGAAAATAGGGTGGTGGTGCCGGCAATGGATGGTGGAGGTTGAGGGGAGGAAGGTGGTGGAGAGGAGGAGGTAGTAAATATATATATATATATATTTTTAAATGAAAAATATCAATGACCTGAAAACCTATCATAGTAGGTAAAAGTGAGAGTTGTGTAACCTTACACAAGAAAATTCTTTTGTATGGTAAATGGACCCGTGTTTTTAGATTATTGTTTGTAGAATTGATTCACGCATGATTGAATATTATAAATGTGAGTTAAGGTAACTTGATTTATGATTGAACACACTTATAAAAAGTTGATTCTAACAAATTGAGAATCAATTCTAATAGGGTTAATGGTTAAATTAACTTAGGATTTTGCAAGCGAGTTTAATTTTAGTTTATTGGCAGAAAAATAACGTTTAGTAACGATCATTTTTATAGTTATTGATTTTTTTTACCGTCACTAAATGTCATTTTTCCGTCAATGGACTAAAATCAAAATCACTTATAAAATTACTGACTAATTTAACCACTAAGTCAATCTAATACATATAAAACATGTAACAAGACATAATACATGTTTGACTGCAAATCAAAGAGGATTTATTATATCTCATTTAATAGTAGATATACTTTAATAAACTCTAATAAGTAATAATGGGCTTGTCTATTAGTTGAAATTTGGGTTACCTTTGACACAAAGTTTTATTTTGGTGGGCCTCCATAGCCATGTGCTTATAGTGACTAGTGCTTTGTTTTGGTGGAACAAAATTGTATGTCTTTGCACTTCAGTTGTGGTTGGCATTATTTGAAGACAGCTGTCTGCTTCACGAGCGATTTATCATTTATGGAACTTAACTTCAATGTGGTTTGCTTTCTGAATTTACCAAGGACAAAGACGTATTACAAGTCGAATAATGTTACTCACACACCTCTCTTTTGAGGTGTGTGAGGTGGAATGATGAGAGAGATAGGAAGAAAAGAAAAAGTAAGGGAGAGAAAGTATGAGATGTGATAGATGGTAAGAGGAGAGAGATAGAAACAAAAAGAGGTGGAAATGAAGTGTTTTAAAAATGAGGTGTGTATATATCATTACTCATTACAAGTCCAACATGAAATTAAAACATGACAAAAGGGGAAAATCTGATAAAGATAAGTAGTTGATTAAAAAAGTACTTCTAATGGAGAAAAATATCTGAACTGGGAATCTGGGATCAATCAAAGACAGAGAAAAAGGAAAGGGTCCATCAACACTAGACAAGGGAGGCCTTGTTCACCATGAAAATTGAAAATTATGAATTTATGATCATGTTACTGGAATTTATAATTATCATTTGTATTGAGTTTGAGATTATGGACATTTCACTAGACCTATATTTCTTTTCGTTTGAATTATGGACATTCATTGGGCCTAATTTGAAAAAAGTGAATTCATATACATTATAGCAAAGCCCATTCTAATGTTAAAGCCCAAAACAGCCAACCTAATGAAATTTTTAGGCTAAACAATACAAATAGTCTTAGCACTAAGAAATATACAAAAAGGTCAAACAGAATTTCCTTGTAACAAATGCATGTGGTTTCTTTAAGAAAGTCCTGCAGATATTTAGCGATTCATAAAATTTAGCTTCAACGCCTTTTAGCTAGCAAAGACATGATTATTTTTTAGAATTATAGCATTGCTAAATTTCTCTTGTTCATAGCTATATATATAAAACTTTTTTGGATTAGAGTAAAATGACGGGCAAGAGAACTCATTGGATCCAATGAGTTACCGACAACTTAATGGGCTTACCGACGATCTTTAGCCATCACGAATGTCGAGTTTTCTTGTAGTGGTTAACAGTGTGATAATATTATGAAATGGGGGTCGAAACAAAGTCTATTTGTAAAAGGAGAGGGATCTAAACCATATAAATTTGATGGGAGGAGCCAAAATCAAATTTGAGTTTGAAATGAGAGATTAAAAATTATTTAGTCCTAAAATGGGGGTTGGGACCAAAGCCTATTTGTATAAGGAGGGATCTAAAGCATAAAAAATTGATGGTAGGAATCAAAACCAAATTTGATGTAAAATGATGGGTTAAAAACTTATTTAGTCCTAAATTTATTAATGGAAATCAATGCCCATTTAAGAAGCTCAATTTCACATAAAAGAAATTGATTGTGAATTTATTAGTGGTAATCAATGTCCATTCAGAAAGGCAAAGGTACATTAATTTCAATGGTTGTGGTCAATGTTATAAATGTTTTATAATTTATACTCGTTCCAAAAATATTGTAGTTTTAGCATTTTTGTTTTGTTCCAAAACAATTGTTGTTTTACATATCAAAGCACTTTAACGCATTATCTATTTCATTAAGGCCCTTATTTAATACTCCATCCGTTCCTAAATATAAGACCTAGTTTCAAAATTTTGAAGTTCCTAAATATAAGACCTAGTTACAATAATCTAACAAAAGGTTTTGTACTCTTCCATTTTTACCCTCCACATTAATTATATGTTTTCAATTCCCAAGTTTTGATTACCACTTACCATTAATTAGTGAGAGAAAATGACAAAGGGTAAATATGGAGGAATGCATGCATTTTTAAAAAACCAATACACTAATTGAACACATTTAATGTTTTTTTAATAAGCGCAATTTTTTGTATTAGGTCTTATATTTAGGAACGGAGGAAGTATTGTATTTCTTAGTACCACCTTTTATTTCCACCAATCACAATTCTCACTAATTAGTTGACCAATGATTTTCATTCTTTCTTTTTCATATCACTCATATTAAATAAGGGTGTTTCAGTCAAATTATAACATCAATTAATGAACTCTTAAACTTTGTGCATAACCTTAAACTACAATACTCCCTCCATTCCATAACTATTGTTGTTTAAAGTTATGCACATGGTTTAAAAGTTCATTAATTGTTGTTACAATTTTACTGAAGCGCCCTTATTTACAGTTGAGTTATATTAAAGAGAGAGAATGTTGAATATTGGTCAACTAATAGGTGAGAATTGTTTTTTTTTTATAAGCCAATAGGTGAGAATTGTGATAGGTGAAAATATGAGGTGGTAGTTGAGGTGAAAATATGAGGTGATAGTTGAAGGTATGAATGAAATAAAATGAGATAAAATGCTTTGGTTGACAGGACCTTAAACAATAATAGTTTTGAAAGGGAGGGTATTTTATATTTTCTAGGGTTCACATATTTTATTTTATTTATCAATAAAATGTTGGTATAGATGTGTTCATAACTGATCCGATGAAATAAGAAATGATAAAAAAATGTCAATCAAATTGAATAAAACTGAAAATTTTGAATTTATATTGAATAAAAATGAAGGGTTAATTGTATATATATATATATATATATATATATATATATATCACTTTATTTTCTATTTTTTAAGGTATCCCACAACTGGTAGTCACGAACTAACCTCCTCGAGGTCGAAGATTACATTAAGTGAGTAGTACTCTCTCCTTAAAAAAGATACTATTTCACCAATTGAGTCATGCGTATCTCTGCAAAGTGGTGACGAATGGTATAACTTGTACAAATCTTTCCACAACAAATCCCTTTATGATAAACAAATTCATTTTGCAAGTTCGTTATTACGAGTTGTTTCCTACAAAGGATCGAACTGATGACATATACAATACTTAAATTCACAGGTCTCGAAAGACCTTTATTTTATAAGTATTGAGCAACGTCTTTTCTAAAACTAAAGTATACGAAGTAATTCCGAATATGTACATTAAACTAACCGACGGTTGTGATCCTTAGAGCATCTCTAATGCAAGGTTCTTAGTTCTTATTTTGGAATTAAGAACTAAGAACTAGGAACTTTACCATTGGAGGTGCTGACATGGACTCCTTAGTTCTTAAAAATAAGAACTCAGTTCTTATATAAGGAGTTTTGCTTTTTGAGTTCTTAGCTTAAAATATTAATTAATTCTCTCTCATTCAAATTACTTTATGAGTTTTGTTTTATTATTTTATGAAAATAAAAAGTATAAATAATGTGGTTGGTGGGACCAAATGAATAGTGGTAAGAACTAAGAACTCATGCATGGTTGGAGCAAAATTGCTTGAGAGTTGCTTAAACACATGTGACAATACGGGCCCACATGAATAGTATTGAGAATTAAGAAATAAGAACTAGCATTAAAGATGCTCTTATAACCGGACCTTAGTTCGCTTCGTCCCAGAGATAGATAGCTTTTGAAAAATTGTTCATTTCATAAAAAAAATTATATTATATTTTTAATCTTTTAGTGTACATTCCTTATCTTTTCAAACTTTTTTATTTTAGTTAATTTTTATTTTGGTGTTCTTCTCTTAAAAAAAACGTCCGGGACCGGGAGAAGAATCTTCCACGTCATCGATGATGATGACGCACACGGTCATAAAGAAAACCTTGAATAAGACAAAACGAGAGAAGGGCAATGCATGAACTGCAGTGGGAGAGTGAGTGAGAGTTACAACTTACAAATTCAAAAACGAGGCTCTGCTACGCTACTGCTTGATCACACCATTACAACCTGCACCTTCCTTCTCAACCACTAATCCACCTCACGGGCCCCACCATCCAGATTTCACGCTGGACTCACTCCCTGTGCTTATCTAGACTCTAGAGATGCTTGAATACTTTGAACTTCATCACTGCTTTTCTGATGCAACTGAGGGTTGGTAGATCCCATGAACGGCTGTGATAATGCCACATGTCCCTACGATGCAAAGGATTGCTGTTTCACCTCAGTAGGACTCCACATACGTGTCATGCATTCCCTGCCTGTGATTTTCTGATCGATGGGAAAAACCGGTTTAATTTTTCCACACACACAAAAAAGTTGAGGAAAAAGAGGTATGGTTCAGTGATATTTTCACAATATAAACCCTACTCCTGAGCACACTTGAAAGACACTACCACCACCAAAAGCACTAGAGCTTATGCCTTCTTCTAAACTGAGTCTGTTGTGCATTGCTTTTGTTGTGATCATCATGGCTGCATCTGTTGATCCTCTGGTTGTGGGAAGAGTGATCGGAGATGTGGTTGACATGTTTGTTCCATCAGTGAACATGTCTGTTTACTTTGGTTCAAAGCATGTCACCAACGGCTGTGACATCAAGCCTTCCATTTGTATCAGCCCTCCAAAGGTCACTCTCACCGGCAACATGGACAACCTCTACACCCTGGTAATGTAGATCTTGCATGCATGCATCAGGTTTTTCCCTTTCTTGTCATGGTTTAATCTTCTACCCCCAATGTTGATCATTTTCATTTGCATGCAGGTTATGACTGACCCTGATGCACCAAGCCCCAGTGAGCCCAGTCTTCGCGAGTGGATACACTGGTCAGTTTTTATCTTCATGTCTTTTCCTCTTCTTCTTTTTTAATATAATTTTTAACAATTTTTTTAACTGATGATCTTGCTGTTTCTTCTTTCCAGGATCGTTGTTGACATTCCTGGGGGAACAAACCCAAACCGAGGTAATGAATTAAACGTTTTCATTTCATCTCTTTTTCACAACTGATCTTTTCTTCTCATTTTCTTCCATCATATAAAATCTCACTCTCTTAAAGTTTTTTTTTTTGAGGTCTTTAATTTCTCTCTAGAAGCTTAATTTCTTCATGGTGTTGCATCTGCATGCAAGAGTACCTGGGCTCAGTTCTACTTTTCATGCTCATGAATGTTACTGTTTTCATCGTATCAACGACATATTAAAAATAAAATAATGTACTTTCATATATATGTTTCTGAGTCTATGTTTCTTGCATGTGTGCTAGCTTGGGAGTTGGGACACTAGTGTCTCTCTCTCGAAGTCTCGATTTCAGAAATGTATGTATGCATGTTCATTGTGTCATAAAGTACCTTTGGCTCTTCTCTTGGGAAAAATCAACATGCATGTTCGCATGTTTCAGGTTTCTTCTGTAAAATTCACATTCATAGAATTTTAAGGTCACATCACATTCTGACGTGCTCTATTTCGATCCATCCAATAAATCTCTCACACCTGCGGATCCAATGCCATCCTTCCTCCACGTGTCTTGCATGTAACTGCTATGGACACGTGTCACAACAATATTATTCCTGAAAATTTCTCGAATGACTTGATTTTCCCATTTATTATTGTCTTATTTTTTAAATAAATTATATTAAGCCTATCTTTGGTTGATTAATTATAAATTAAAATCAATTATTTCATATAGATACAATTTATTTATATATGAATATATATGATTTTACACAACATGCAGCAATTTAGATAACAGGTGTTGACTGGGACATCATGACACGTGGCTTGCATGCCACCTTGGTGGCATCACCATGATATTGATGCAGTAATATACTTAAGAATCCAGACACACATCAGACACTCAGCTTCTCTTCATTTCTCTATTCTATCACTTACTTCCTTCTGTCTCTTCTCTTTCTTTTGTCATCCGATGTGTTTATATTTAATGCATTCATAATTCATTCATATACATACTAGCTAGTCACACATGCAAAAAGGTTATTCAGCGACGAAGTTAAACTTTGGTTGCATATAAATGCAGGAAAAGAGGTGCTACCTTATGTTGGGCCAAGACCCCCAGTGGGCATTCACCGCTTCATATTTGTGTTGTTCAAGCAGAAGAGGCCACTAGGGCTTGTTGAGCAGCCACCAACCCGTGCAAGCTTCAACACCCGCTACTTCGCTCAGCAACTTGAGTTGGGCCTCCCTGTGGCGACTGTTTACTTCAACTCACAGAAAGAGCCTGCAACTAAGAAGCGTTGAACACTTCTCCCCCTCAATGAAGAATACAGTAGTTGCCATATACCTGCAATTAATCAACATATAACATGTAACATATGGCATGCTGCTTTAGTATAAATAATGAGTATGAGGGAGGTTGTGTCTTCGTGTATAGTTTTATCAATTATATATAATATAAAATAATATAAAATCCTAGCTAGTTGAGAGGACTATTTATGTCTTATGTCTTCATTCATGCATGTGTTATTTTCTTTGCGAACTTAGTAGAGTAATGATATATACACACCTCATTTTTAAAACACTTTATTTCCACCTCTTTTTGTTTCTATCTCTCTCCTCTTACCATCTATCACATCTCATACTTTCTCTCCCTTACTTTTTCTTTTCTTCCTATCTCTCTCATCATTCCACCTCACACACCTCAAAAGAGAGGTGTGTGAGTAACATTATTCAACTTAGTATTAGCTTGTGTGCAGCCGAGCTTAATTTTATATTACCTGCTTGTCGATCCTTAATTATTTGCTTTCTTAAAACAATATATAAATATAATCTATCAGAGCTAGTATATATATATATATATATGTGTGTGTGTGTGTGTGGCTATGTGACATGAACGTAAACTATGAAAACTGAACATATATGGATATATATCTCTTTGCTCGGTGTACATGCTCTTTTAAATTAAAAGAGAATGTTAGACGTAAAAGTTTACAGTTTAATACAGTATTGGATTTTTTCAGTATCATCTCCAATGTTAAATAAAAGACAAAAAGTTATCACTTGCAATTTTTTAAAGCCAAAATAAAGCACAAGAAGTGCTCTGACCAATATAATAGATTCAAAAAAGATTGTCAGGGGAAGTGAGAAAATATATGCTAGCCAAAAGTGAAGGGAGGCTTGAGGGTGAAGGAATACAAGACTTTTAATTAGGCACTTTTTGGTAAATGAAGATGGAGAATGTTGAGGGAGAAGTGCAGCTTGTGGTGTAAAATTTTGCAAACTGTCGATATGGTCCATCCAAATGATTCTTGGTGGTGGAGGGAACTTAATTCGGTGTGCTTTGGAACCGAACAGGGAAGGGGCACTGAAAATTTTAAGATGGTAAAGCGATTTGGCCAGAATTGGAGAAGAGAGTACAAAAAGAAATTGGTTAAGTTCCTGAAAAATTTAAAGAAGAAGATGATGATTATTTTTTGGGAAAGCCAAATGAATATACTAAATATAAGAAGTACAAGACGTGCTTCAACCATATCATTCAAATACAAGAAGATGATGATGATGAAAAAGGAAATAAGCTTTTGAAAAAACTTTTTTTAAAGAGAAACAGATATATATTAAATCCAGAAGCAGAGTGATACAAGGTTACAAAAGGATCAAGGAATCAAGCTATTGGGACATGCATCTTTGAAAAGTAGGTAAGGAGATTTTTAATATTAGCTAAAAATAAATAAGTGAAAATAGAGCATATCCAAATAGGCATTAATGGAGAAGCAGGAAGTCCGGAACCCATTTGAATGGGAAAATGATATGATAGATTCCTTAATAAAAGATGTTCCAGATGAAACAATCTCTGCTTTCCAAGATGATAGTTGGCTCTTGCATACAGACTCAACATGGATTTTCTGAGTCAAATCAGCTTAATTTATAAGCTGCTGCAAAAAGGAGACAACACAACAGTCAAAGTGGTGCTGCGAGTCCAAGACTCCTCCAAAGTCTTTGACACTTGTGTATGGATGGTGTTAGGAGGATGTCAACAAAGAAAAAGTTACAAAATAGAGGCATATTAATAAAAAACACAACACTTCCTTTCACATCATGGGATGCTCAAGAAGAAACAACATCTAAAATTATGGTATATATGTTTTATGGATGGCTGCAATTTGGTATTTTGGTCTATATTGCTAAAGAGAAATAAGAATGTGTACTGTTCAACATTGTAGTCTTGATTCAGGGGATGTGTTGGACTTAGGATTTTGCGATGTGGCTGATGGGATAAATGCTCTTAAGAAATGTCATTCATAGAATGGGAGAGTAACCTTTACCTTTTTCCTACTGCGTGTGGCTGTCCTGCTACAGGTGGCTAAAGGTGCAAACAGCTCGTATTCCTTTCAGGAATGGGAAAGGGAACCATGGGTATGTATTTCTACTATCCACTGAGCTGAAGGGAAGTGAGGTACATGGGTACGATAACACTGCGAATTGGTATCCCAATATGGATATATGCTTGCTTATTTGTTTGTATATTATTACTGCTATAGGGGCTTTGCTTTACCAGTATATGGTTAACTAAACAAAACTTGCTGTATTGTACTATTTTTGTATTGGGTTGGGTATCCTTGTATGACCTCTATCTAATATATTTGGCTTATAAAAAAACCATAAAACTAAACATACCAGTCCGGGAAGTTGGCTGATCATCTTGATTTCCATTTGTCAACCATTAATTACAATGTACTCCTGATCCAAACAAGCTAGCTTTATAGTTAGGTCTTGAAATTTGAAAGAGATCTAAAGTGATGTTTAATACTCAAAACTTAGGGTCTTAGAGTTTGACTTCAATTGCTCACAAGAGGATGTGTGTTGAAATTGAGTATGAATCTTTGAATTTCCTAACCCTAAAAAGGAGATTAAAGCAAAATTATGTTTTTAGGTCTACTTTGATGTTTCAATATGGAGCACAATTGTTGTATCATATGGATCTTAATCGCTTCATCCTACTAATTAATCTAACAAACAAATTAAACAAACATGGTGGAGCGAATACGTACCGGGGAAAGAATTAAAAAGGAGAAGCCAAAACATTGAAGATTTGATTGTTCTCGAAGAGGAATAATGGTTATGCTCGAGGAGGAGGAAAACATGGACAGAGCGAATCGATCAGAAGGAAAATGGTGGAATGGTCAATAGTGAAGCGTGTGGATGGTGTGATGAGCGTATGAAGAGGAATAATGGTTGTGCTCGAGGAGGAGGAGGAAAACATGGACGGAGCGAATTGATGGGTAGAATGGTCAATAGTGAAGAGTGTGGATGGTGTGATGAGCGAGTAAAGAGAATATTAGGTGAGGTATAAGGGTAGATTAGGAATTAACTATATACTTTAAAAAATTGGGCGCTACTACAAAATAAGGGTAAAAAGTAAACACCAACGAAGAAAAGTGGATCACAAAATTAAGTGTGATATATCCAAAATTATTAACTTTATTATCATTAAATTTTAGGTTCTGGATTTTTATTTCATTTTACCCAATTGAAGATTGTTGAAGTTAGGTACGAATTTATAACTTTTTAAATTATTTATGTAATGGGAATTGTTAATTTATTTTTAGAATATTTTGTTTTACAATCCTCTCTCCAAAGTTTTATTACCGGATAAGAGTATGTTTAGATATCTTAGATCATCTCCTATTGTTGGACAATTCAATCAACATAAAACAACACATTTGATATTTTAATTGGTCAATCTCCCACCCACAACTTTAAAAATAAATGGTTAAAGATTTGTTGGAGATGACCCTGCAAATGATCTCGATTAAATGATTGTATTATACTCGCATTTTTCCTTCATTGCAAAACAAAATAGACATTTACATTCTATAAATAATTTCTTATGTAGCCTTAACATGTCGTATCAATATTTTCCTTTTGTCTCCTAAGCCAAAAATTACTTAGTAGACTTCTAATTTAACTCTGGGAGTGTTTATAAATTGTTGAAATTTGTTCTAGCTAACCAACAAGATAGAAATCACTTCAAGCTAAAATTGTATTACAAGCTAACACAATATAGTGAAAGAGGACATAATTTACATAACTTTGTATCGCAGATGAAATGGTCATGTGGTAATTAGGTCCAAGTTTTATTAAAATGAAATTGGTCTCACTAAGCATTTTAAGCTTCTTAATTATTTTACATATTGATGTGCACGGGGAGAAACATGAATGAGTGTCATCAATCCTAAAAAGCTCGTAGTCCATCAGCTGTAATACTTCAATATCATACCATAAAATTAAAATGACCCCACATATGAGGTTCATAGGCAGTCAACTTTTAAGCTAGAGCTTGAACTACAAAAATGGCATTAGTCCTTCTGCAACCTCTTCAAGACCCACTGCGACTATCCTCACAAGCTGGTTAAGGCTCAACCTTTTCCAGTTTAGTTGAAATCCTCTAGCAAAACCATTATTGAGGATATTCAAAGATAAACTTGCTCTGCAAAAAATGATACCTTGCTGTGGAAAGAAGACCACGTTTGAAGGAATAAAAAGCTTTGTTGACATTTATTCATGCGATTGTTGTTCAAGAGACAGAGGATTATAAACAAAAGAAGAAGACATATTTTGCGTTTAAAGAGCTTGAACAACCTTCTCAATTAAGGACAAAATCTGCAGAAAAGATTTTTAATTAAAGCCCAAATTAAATCCAATCTCACCATGTAGCCACTGTCTTTCTTCCCTTCCAAGTTACAAGGCACTTTTTTATCATTGGAAGCAAGACTCGATCTATTCCATATCAGAACAAAATGCATCCCAAAAAAGACACATAAGCATTCCACCAACTCAACAGTCAACACAATTTGACCATAAAAAACAGTCAACACAGTACAAAAGAAATGATAATTTAAAAAACCATTGCTCAAAAAAGAAAACTGTAAACTAAGCCAATTTACACTTCATGACCCATTCACCAATTAAAAGTTCAAACTTTAATGCTGAAGATCTAGAAGAGAATGTGGAAGCATGAGACGTGATTAATTTTTTTAATGATAGTTATAATCTTCATTACACCTATTTTTGCTGTTTGAACAATATAGTTCTTACATAATTAAGTCAATTAACTTAAACAAGTTTAGGTATAATCGACTCTTTAACCAAACATATCTTAAGAGAGAGAGAGAGAGTTTTCCTTACCTGCAAATTAACAGTCGATATACAACATATGCATTAGAAATAGAGGCATACATGATGAGAATGATAGATTTTCATGCTAAACCTTGTCAAACAAACAGCTCTTGCAAGAAACTCAAATTCGTTGCCTGTCCGACCTTGAGAACAAGAGATTGACCGAGATATATACATTGTGATTACTGACCATTAGTAATATAATTGTGATTAGTCCGTAGTACTAGACACTAGTATTAGTAGTATATACATTGTTTGTTATATATTCAATCACAACGGATATATCCTTCATGTGTATCTAGAACTCTATGTATCTTCATTATGATATATTTCATACATTTCAATATGATTGCTACTTCTTTTAATAATTTAACAAGAAGTCATGAGGTTACTTAATCACATTCTAGTGAGCTAAAATATGTTCTAAAATATGCTTCTTAATTATATATATATATATATATATATATATATATGTGTGTGTGTGTGTGTGTAATTAATATTGTATATAAGCCATATATGTATAAGGATTCTTTCAAAAAAAAAAAAAAAAGCCATGTATGAGGAGTCAAGGTCGAACAGACAACGAGATAAAGATTAATCCAGCAAGAGATTGTTCACTTGACAAAGGAAAGCATGAAAATCACTCACCGTGAGCTAGCTAGCCTTTGGTTTCATCTGCTTATCAAGGACAAAGAGAGGAAATTGAAATTAATATTGATGGATGTGGAACATGAAAGCAGAATATATATATAGGTAGCAAACGGAAAGTGCAAAGGAGCGTTAGCTTTGAAGGGCATGCCTTAAGCACATATGTGGTGTGGTCAACATGTGAATATATATAGGGTTTATGAATTAAGTTATCTTATCACAAAGTAATTATTTTGTCAGACTCATCTTAGAGAGTAAAATTATAAGTCATCACAATTATTGATTGAGTTATTTTAATTTATCAAAACAGATAATCTCTATTAACAATATTTGTGATTTATGATTTATTTTACCTTCTAAAGAAATTAAAGTGTATAATCGCTCGTTTTAGATGAGTCAAATAGCAAAGAAAAATCTGAGACTAACTAGCAACATTGACTTTCAGGTATCTGTCCATGTAACAACGAGGAAGATCAACGTTTTCGAGAATAACGATGTATGAAAGGGGTAGATAGACAGATACAAGAATTTCAATACGTTGAAGAGTAAATGGAGGGAACTGTGTGGGTGTTGGTTTATCAACCACCTACTCTGCTAGGCTACCTGATAGTTTAAGTACTCTATCCAAACAATTTTTTTTAGTAAAAACTCAAAAACGATGTTCTTACCTTACTATCTCATGTCTGTAAATAATTTTATTCGCCTCTCCAAAAACGTTTTTTATGTTTTAAACAATATCCAATATGTACATGCATGCCCCTTTTTTTTATTTCATTACTTGCTTTCCATATGCTTTTTATGCTCATCGATTGCCTTTTTTCAAAAAGAAAATGATAAGCAGGGACAATTTTTTTTTCAGAAAATCTCATCAATTTAACGGTATGATCATGGAAGAGATGCTGAGCAAACAATTTGGTTTGTTTTGATTAATTTATATCATTTTTTTTCGAAAGCACTAATTAATTATATCACACTGAAAATGAAGATTTTAAAAAATCATTAAAAATTTTAAAAAATAAATATTAGTTACTATAAGTTACTGGGTTGTGACTAAATCTCAAATTTAACGGCATTCAAAAAGTGACTAAATACCGAATATTTATACTAGAAAAAATAAGTTAAGTGGGTTGGGCCAAACAAGTTAATGAGTGAATCGGCTTACATTTTATTTTTTGTAACCTGTCGTGAGTTAAGCATTTCAGCCCATAGGTCCAAGTCCATACACTCAACTCTACTCACAATCTTTTTTTTCTTTCTGAATGACAAATAAAAAACTCTATTCGCAATGGATAATGCTATATACATATATAACATTTGTTGAAGGGTACATATATGATATATCGCATTATTCATGGCAAACATATAAAAAAGAGGGAATAAGATTAAAAAAAAAAAGATATTTTCAAAACTTATTACATCATCCATTTAATTACATTTGTTCATATGTTTTAAGATCGGTGAAATGAGATAAAAGAGAATGAATGTGATGATATATAATGGGTTAAAGTGAAATATAATGGAGTGAAATCAAAATATCCATTAAATGTATAATGATGGAAATGGATAAATAGTGTTTGAATAATTCATGAAACAAAATGAGTTTGATATTTTTTATTTTCTGTATTACTCTTACGAAGAAATATAATTAAATTGATATGTTTTTTTTCCTCTCTAATTATATCGTCGACCAAATTTAATTTGTCATTGACTTAATGGTGTAAAGTTGCATCTTAGTCTGTGAAACCTTTAAAATTTCCAATCTTAATCTTATCAAAAATTGAGTTGCTTACATGTTTCATGGTGGCATTTTCCTAATTAAAGTCAATTAAAATTATCAAAGAATCGGCTTCATCAGCAAGAGGTGGTGCATGTTCCTAGAAGTGCTAATGATTACCTGATTAGCTTGAATAACCCTCCTCCGCAACTTCATCCCATTTTGGCTAGGAATTTATTAGCGTTGTAGTCTTTTACTTTTCCAACATATATAAAAGAAAAAGTATGATAGGACTTGGGAAAATATTTAAAGAATGTAGATGACAATAGACAAGCCAAGCAAAGCAAATCTCATCTAAACTAAACAAAACTAATACTACATAATTATAAAAGCTCAAAACAATAGCTCCTCTTGTGTGTTTTGATAGTTGAACTTGAAAGTGAAAACAGAGTGAGTGACCGAAACAAGAAACAAGACTGACGAAGGAAAGAAGAAGAAGAAGAAGAAGAAGAAGAAGAAAATGAGTCATGAGCTGGTCGAGACTTACTCCTGCATGCCATCCACGGAGCGCGGCCGCGGGATTCTCATCTCCGGCGACCCAAAGTCCAACTCCATGCTCTACACCAACGGCAGATCGGTCGTCATCATCAACCTTCAAAACCCCCTCCAAGTCTCCGTCTATGGGGAACACGCCTACCCTGCCACCGTCGCTCGATTCTCCCCCAACGGCGAGTGGGTCGCCTCCGCTGACTCCTCCGGCACCGTCAGGATCTGGGGCACCCGCAACGACTTCGTTTTGAAGAAGGAGTTCCGTGTCCTCTCCGGTCGGATCGATGACCTTCAATGGTCCCCCGATGGTCTCAGGATCGTGGCCTGCGGCGATGCTAAAGGGAAATCTTTCGTCCGCGCTTTCATGTATGTCAGCTGAGCTTAGCTTAGCTTAGCTTCTTTCCCTTTTGTGTGATCTGTGCTTGCACCTTTGACTCTTGCACTGATCTAGTTGACTATAGTATAAGGACCCATCTCATACATAACATTACATGTGCACATTTCATATTACATGAATTACTTTCTAGCTTAGATATGAAGATTATAGCTTATGAACAAGTTGAAATGTTATTCAGGAGCAGGAAGTCAGTATATACAAGACTACTTTACCATTTTAACTTTCCTTTTCTGTATGTGCTTTTTGATAATATAGTCCTAACTAGCTTTTAGTATGTAATTTAGATTTAGATTTCCTTGGTGTAGAAAGAACTGCAGGAACAAGTTGTGTTTTTTTCTTCATTGCATGCTACAGTGAGATGAAATTGTTGCTGAACCTTGCTTTCATTTATCAGTAGGTCTGCTTTTGATGCCTTTACATGTGTATTTCCTCGCCCCTGAACTGAATATTTGGCCTGCTCTTTCCCTTTTCAATTCAGTAGTATTTAGTATTTAATGTGATGAGCTCTTCAATGGATAGGTGGGATTCAGGGACCAACGTTGGTGAATTTGATGGTCATTCCAGGCGAGTTTTAAGTTGTGCATATAAACCGACAAGACCTTTCCGCATTGTCACTTGTGGAGAGGATTTTCTGGTGAACTTTTATGAAGGACCGCCATTTAGATTTAAGCAATCTCACAGGTAAAGTATGAGAAACTTAATGATGTTATCGCCCAAAAATCAGATTATTTTTTCTGTACTCCACTCTTTAGACAATGTTCATCTGTTTTGGTTTGTTCTTATCTTTGGTCCTTTTTGCCTACTACACTAGTACTGATAAATGACTGATATCCCAATAATTTGGTTATGTACAGGGATCATTCAAATTTTGTCAATTGTGTAAGATATTCTCCAGACGGCAGTAAATTTTTAAGTGTGGGTTCTGACAAAAGGGGTATCATATTTGACGGGAAGAGTGGAGAGAAGATTGGTGAGTTGTCTTCTGAAGGGGGGCATACTGGCAGCATTTATGCTGTTAGCTGGAGTCCTGATGGAAAACAAGTGAGCTAACTTCTAACAATATTTTATTGAGTATGGCAAAGACCCCATCCCCTGATGTAGACCCCAATTTCCTGTCTCTGTCGCTATCTACTTTCTCATTCATGTTGATCACTTAACTTCGTTTTCTTATGAATGTTAACTTATTCTTAAAACTTTGAACTTGCACATATCTCTTAACTTTGTTGTTTGCTTATTACTGGAGATTTTAGACGCAGTCTACATGTTAGTTATAGTTTGCCTGGTTCAATGAGCAAAACTCTTGTGCTAGTTAACTCTTTTGAGTTTGTAGTTAAACTGTTGTGTTTGTAGAATTGTTAATTTTCCCCCATTGCATTTCCACTTGTCTTTTTTGCGTCTGTCTCTTTTCTCCCTTCCCCTATTGCATTGCACAATTTGAATATTGACAATCTGATCTTCAGTTTCATGTTAACTTTAGGTGCTGACTGTATCTGCTGATAAGTCTGCAAAAGTATGGGACATATCTGAGGACAACAATGGAAAAGTGAAGAAAACATTGACTTGTCCCGGCTCTGGTGGAGTTGAAGATATGCTAGTAGGGTGCCTGTGGTTGAATGAATATATTGTCGCTGTTTCTCTTGGTGGGACAATATCTATATTTTTATCAAGTGATCTTGATAAAGCCCCAACATCATTTTCTGGACACATGAAAAATGTTTCCTCCTTAACTATTCTTAAAAGTAACCCTAGAATACTCTTGTCCAGCAGTTATGATGGCTTAATAGTTAAGTGGATTCAAGGGATTGGTTACAGTGGTAAATTACATAGGAAGGAGAACTGTCAAATTAAATGCTTGGCGGCTGTAGAAGATGAAATTATTACATCTGGATTTGATAACAAGGTGAGATTTTGCTTATATGCTCTGGCCAATATGAGAGTGATAATCATTATATTACATTCCACTCAATTTGCATTTCTTCCTATGGGATTTGGATAAAAGGGTCACCTGTGCTTGTTGATCAGTATATTTTTTATGTGATGAAATAAAGTATATATGTGTCAATCTCCATTTGAAGTATATTGGTTGTGAAATATCATAGAAATCTCCATGATATGTTGCACTTGGCTTAATCTCTTGATTTTGAGACCCATTATAGAAACCAAAGAATATTTTATTCAGTTATTTATTGCTTATGACCCATTGATGAGTGAGGTCCATGTCTTTCCCCTCTTAGTTCTGTTTAGGTCACTAAGTGGCAAAACATTAACAATTACTTTATTAATTTGGAGATATTGTGTTAGGTAAAGTTAGTTAATAGAATTAGTTAATGGTTAGTTATTTGGATTAATGAATAAGCCATAGGAAGATTGGACAAGAGGGAGGTGGCTAGTTATTTAGTTGTAATTAGGATTATTGAGAGGAGAGTACTCATCTCTCAAATACCAGTGGGTTGTATTCTTTATCAGTTCATCATGAAGCTGAGTTTAGTGAACCCAGCTCTTCCTGTTTGTCAGTCTTTGCAGTTCCTTTCTTCGTTATACGAATGGTTTGGCAATTTATTTTTGTATTTGTCTTGATATTACCTAGAAAGATTGCTTTTATTCACAGATCAGTATCTACTTTGTTGTTTATTGTTCCTGGAAAGATAGTTAAGAAATGTTTGTTTTATATTGCGATACCCTCGTGTTTTTTGTTAGAAAGCTGTTCAATGAATGTGACGTTGATCTTCGTTGAATGATGTTTGCTCTTAGATATGGGCATGTTAGGGATGGGCCAAATTTCCATGCATCTGCAATTTTTTAAAATTGCAGAAAACTATTGGCATCTTCCTCTTATCCCTCCGTTTCCTTTCTCTCGTGACCAGATATGGCGAGTTTCTTTGCATGGGGATCAGTGTGGAGATGCTGAAGCCATTGATATCGGAAATCAACCAAAGGATTTTAGTGTTGCACTTCTTTCTCCTGAACTTGCTCTGGTTTCTATTGACTCCGGAGTTGTCGTGCTGCGTGGTACCAAAATTGTGTCAACCATTAACCTCGGATTTACTGTCTCAGCAACTGCTGTCTCTCCTGATGGAAGTGAAGCCATTATTGGCGGACAGGATGGTAAATTGCATATATATTCTATTTCTGGCGATACATTTGAAGAAGAGGCTGTCCTAGAGAAACATAGGGGAGCTATTAGTGTAATTCGGTATTCTCCAGACTTTTCAATGTTTGCATCAGGGGATGTCAATCGAGAAGCTGTAGTGTGGGACCGTGCCTCCCGAGATGTGAGTAGTAATACAACTTCAAGCTTTGATTAATGCTTTCTCGCTAATGTGTTTATTGTGCTTCTAAATGTGTGTTTGTGTGATTGCGACACTCTTGCATGAATACCTGTGTAACCTTTGTCTTTTTGACATTTTTTTTTCAGGTGAAGCTTAAGAATATGTTGTACCATTCTGCTCGGATAAATTGCCTGGCTTGGTCCCCTGATAGCCGTAGGATTGCTACAGGATCCCTTGACACATGTGTCATCATATATGAAATTGACCAACCTGCATCTAGTAGAGTTACCATAAAGGGTGCTCACTTAGGCGGGGTTTATGGCTTGGTATTCTCTGACGAGTTCAGTTTGGTTAGCTCGGGTGAGGATGCTTTTATCCGTGTCTGGAAGATAACCGCTCCATGACCGACCAATGTCAGATTTGGAAGAATTGAATGTGGGAAATGTATTTGTTGGATTCCAAATTTACTCCTTTGGAAGGCTTCCAAGATTTAAAACTGACAAGGGATGCGCTTATTACCGCGAGTTTAGGATTGATTGTTCATATTGCGAAAGGACTTGTTGCAAATGGCAAGCTTTAGTTTGGTATTCACTCTTGACTTCGCTCTATGAAGTTGTGGCCATTTACTTCTTGGCACTTTTAGAAGTAGGTTTGCTTTGTGAGTTTCCATATCTAGAGTATGATTGTGCCAGTGTACATCACTGTCTTTATATGTCATAGTTTTGCCCAAAGATCTTGCTGAATACATAACAGGGTCTCAATATGGGTAGTGAGGGATTTTGTGTTCAAGTGCTGATAAACTAGAGATCACTGGCAGAGATTTCTCCCCATCCAAAACCCTAAGGACCCCATTTGTATGCCATTGTGTATGTTTGTTGTTTGTTAATTTAAATACAAATTTGAGGAAATGCTTGGAGTCTTTCAAAATTAAATTACATTTCATGATTTTTGTGAACTTTGAAGAGTAGTTAGCATGAAGAATGTGAATTATATCAGAATTTGCATAGTAAAGTGTAGGCTTAAATAAGTTTTTGGTCCCTAACCTTTACCAAATGTTTGGTTTTCGTCCCTCGCCGGAGCAAAGGTGGGTTTTAGTCCCTAACCTTTGCCACAAGATTTGGTTTTCATCCCTCCGGAGCTCTGGGTCAACGCCGGAGCTCCGGTAGCCCATGTGGCATAGCCACGTGAGATTAATGAGCTGATGTGGAATTTAATTTCTCATTTAAATAAAAAAAAACTAATTAATTTAAAAAAAATTGTTTAAAGCCTATATTTTGGTTGGATCGGAAAGAAAGCATTCATGAAGGACATAGTAGATGACAGTAAGTTGTGATTTATAGCGTGTTTGGCAACGCATTTTAGTATCCCCTTGAGTACTCAATACAATTGTGCCATTATGTTCTGGTGCCAACATGTTTGCTATGTTTGTGGAGATTCAATTTTTGCAGCTTTTGAACCAAGGTTTTGATAGAAATGTAATTTTTGTTGCTTTAAGGATGGAAAAAAAAAACCAGTTACTTGTATTAATCAAAATATCCTTATCATATTATTTTAAAACTTGCTCAAATGCACACTGGTTGTTACAAAAGGGATTCTAAACCTTTTTGCAACTTTTGGTGAACCATATGCATTCAAAGGTGCATGTAGGGCTTTTAAAGGATAAAATTTGATCCTAATCTTTTGACTTTATAGAGAAGGACCGCTTTTTTAAGGCCAAGAAGTTAATGGTAAAATAGAAAATCAACTGGTATACTTAAGTGTAGAGGATGATAAAAAAGATTTGTCTCTCTTTATTAATTTCTCAGGAGGATGGGTAATCCCTGGAGTAGCTATTTGTGATACTATACAATTTGTACACTCGGATGTTCATATACCGATAATATGCATGGGATTAGCTGCTTCAATGAGATCTTTTATTTTGGCAAGGGGGAATTACCAAATGTCTAGCATTCCCTCGCTTGGTGCCAATGATTTATCATTATTAGAGGGGTGCTCTCAAGTACAGAGGTATGTAGTTACTTAGTAGGATCTGTCATTGAATGCCACACAGAGAATGCACTTGAGCTCTTCATCCACTTTTTAGTCATTTCAGGGAAGTGCCTGTCAATCACATCCTTCAAAGTCTCTGTTTTATTCACCCATTCAAGCCCTTTATCTGTGTATGTTTTGGAATTGAAATTTGTTGTGAAGAAACGGTCAGCCTCTAGCCTCCTAAACATCATAGTTACACACACAAGAAAGAGTATAAGATTCCAACTTAATGATCAATTTTTGTCGCATACTGTAGTGCTGGACTTACCTAGAAGCCATCATTAGGAAAATAAAGAAAGCAGTCTCGCTGATAGCAAACCCTGTTATTTTCTTCTCTGCATGGAGACCTACTATCAAGTCCAGCTTCTCAACATCATCTCCATACACCTCTTTGAGAGCTTCAAGGACCTCGTCATCATCTGTTAAATCTTCCCACTTACTAATAGGGATCATCAATAAGTTTCTCCTGAATTCATTGTACCTTGCAACTCCCCTTTCTCTATCTCTATACACTACCAGAAAATCATCATTTTAGATCAAGTTGAGTACAATGAGATTACAAATTCATGCTTGCAAAAGTTACCACACTAATAAAAGTGTGAAGAAAACTAACTACCTTCCATGGTAGCCATGTCAACCGGATCAGGTCTATCTTCTCCATCAATATCATGTGAAATGAGGTTCCTTAGCCATGTAGGGTAGTTCCATAAAGTAACTGCACCACATGATTGATGACCCATGGATACTAACATTTGCTCCATTCCTATGATTGATAGCCTTCTTTCCCCTTCTTTTCCCAACATTTCCCTCATTGGCACCCTGCATACATAATAACATAATCTGCTGTTGAACTTAGAGATCCTTCTCATCACAAAACCAAACACTCTGGAAAAAGTTTTTTATGTCTGAAAGTAAATCCAATCTCAAAAAAACCCTAATAAAATCCAAAATCTTTGTTAGGAAAGTAGAATCAGTGAGAGGGATGAGATAATACTTTTCAACTACTGGAGGGCATTTGTCTCCTCCTGTTGTAGACTTGATGTTTCTAAGTACAATTTCATCAGGTAGCAGTGAATGGATTCTGTAAACACTCACAAACTCTTCAGTAAGTGAGTAGGGAACTCCATGATCTCTTGGCTTCCTAAGACCAACCAATCCACTAAGTACAGGTCCAAATATGTTTCCAAACAAATCTTTGAATTTCTTCCCCAAAAATCCGTACCTGCCAAAAGAAAATGAGTAAGTTTCACCGCACCTGCATAGGTATCTGTTATTTTACCAGAATAGCTTGTCTCCTTTGAATTACGTGCACGTTTGGAAATCCTTATGGCCTTATACAATTGATTCTGAAGCCAGAATCAATGATAATGAGAAGCTTATGCGAGTAGCTTCTGAGTTTCAGAATTGATTCTGATGAAAGAGAAGCTGATCCCAACATGTTATACATCCTTTTGCAGTGCCATTTAAACTTACCAGTTTATCCTCATCCCTGCCAGAAGAGTATTAGTCTTTAAGAGTTCTACAGTCCAATCAATTGTGTGGATTTTTGCAATGACTGCTGAAGTCACCAACCTTGCATGTCTATAGACCTGCTCATCATCTATATCAGGATAGTGCTCCTATGATAAGCAACCATACATTATTATTCAAAGAAAAATGAGTGCAAAAGGCACCAAACTGAGACAAGATATGCAAGAGATGGAGAATTGACTTGCTTTTATCATGTCACACACAGCATTGTGCTCTTTGACAAATAAGGCCTGCAGAAGGGAAAAGCCAGCCCAGCAATTCCGAACATCACCTGAGATAGGAATACCTTTCTCATCATGCTCTAGAAGCCCATCTTCTGATATCTTCAGCTTTCCCTCTTTGAATGCCCTTACTCTTCTCATTCCCTTCTCATCATTCCCATATATGACACTTCCATCCCTATTAATCCACTCAATCAGAAAGAAAGAAAGAAAAAACACAATGAAGAGAAATCTCAACTTCTTCAACCAATTATTTATCTGATATGGATGGGTGAAATTGAAGTTTACAGCGATACAATCACTTATAGTTTGAAGCTACAAGTCTTAACTTAAAAGTAAACATGTCTTGGATTAAGTGTAAATCGTGAAACCAAATATGCAGTGACTTGTAACAACGTAAACTTCAATTCCAAGACTCATATTTGTTGCTATAAGTCTTCTATCAGAAAAAAGCTCTACCACTATGTTGGATCATCAAGAGGGGGTCTTTCTTGTCCACCAAATTTGAACCAAACTGTGCATTACTTAGTGATAAAGATATCAGATTCAGTGTTTAGGTCCTACTTACCACCAAGGAGTCCTAATGTTTTGGCAGCCAAACTTGATATTTGAAGAGCCTGTTTTGAATTTCTTAGTCTTGAAAAATTTGAAAGACTTTAGAGGACAGCCACTTGAATAACTATCAGGAGCTTTGATTTCCACCTGTTCCAAGAATTAAACAAAAATTGCACTTTGCTAAGACCCAAAGTACAAAAAAACAGCATATATGATTGGCAAAATATGGTTAATACTCTGTAGTCACTAGCTATAGCTACCTGTTGAGTGTCCTCTAAATGGTCAACCCAGTCATGAATCATGAACTGTAACCATGAGCAAGCTATCATGTTGAATTGCTTTCCCACCTCTTTGAAACTCTTTCTTGCTAGGAGCTTCGACGCTACCAAGCTTGGGCAAGGATCTAGTACCTGCACACATATAAACATGACCAATTCATTACATCTTTATTGTTGATACAAGAAGAACCATAGAATATAAGGAGACCAAAAAAGAAAACAAGGAAGAAGTTCTAATTACAAGTCACAGACAAAATGAAGCTCATGGCAGCTAGCATATTTGGTTATACGGTAAAATGTTCTAGAATCACTTTTGATCAAAATCTTCAAATTTTATTATCTAACTAAACATGTCTTGGATTATGTACAAATCGTGAAGCCAAACATATACTGAATTATTACCCCATGATCTATGGTTGTCGGCGGCATGTTCCGGCCGAAGAAAGTTCCCTGGCTACCTATCAAATCATCGGAGGGGTGATTGCAGGTACCGGCCGGCGTCCGATATGCGTAGTCTTTGGTATCATAGTTTTGGCCAGTGAGTCCTCCAACATGCAAGAGATTGTAACGGTAGTGCAAGTGCCTCCTAATTCCCAAGTATGCTAGCCCCAAAGACACTGGTAGCCTATGCCACATTCCAAACTTGTCCACAAAATGTATCACCTATACAAATTATATATCAAAGTCAATAACCACTACAGATATAATTGGACATAATGAATCATGTCACTTTAAATTAATTAGCTTGAAGCATAAATGAAATTGCAAACACATGCACTTAACATAGAAGAGTATGGTATCAAAGAGGGTCATTTTGGCCACAATAGAATGGAGCTGGGGATGAATGAAGGATGCTGAGAAAAAAGAAAACGCCATAGCCTCTTTGGCGAGCTATCTTAGTTAGTAGTATTTGTCAGAATGCTTATAACACCTTCAAGTGCTAAAAGAATGTTTAGTGGTTTTTCACTTTTTTGGCTTTCTATGAGCTGAGAAATTCAAATTAATAAACAACTAGAATGATGGGGCTGTGGGGTGAAGTTAATGCAAACCTGCCTCATTTTCAGATCAATGATTTCTGCGTGTGACACTTGTTAAGACTTGTCGCCAGTTTTTCTACTTCGCAATTTATGGGATGAATTATAGTTTATTCACATATTAAGCACACATACACCTTAATAAGATATCAAGAAAAGAGAGGTAAATGAGTGATATAATAATATGATAGAAAATGCAAAGAGATTGAGAGAGAGAGAGAAATGTAAAAATGAGATAAAAGAGAAAATAAAGTGTGATATAAAATAATTGTTATTCTAAAAATAATTAAATTATATTGTTTTTAAGAGTATCTAACAAATAAAAGTAACAATGATTCATTTCTTTCACTTCTCTTTCTATACGTCTCCTCCCATTTCAAGTGTATATACTACATTAAGTGTTTGCACATTTTTTCTTTGTAAATGGGCACACATATCAAGATATGTTGACTGAGAAGCAGCATTAATTTGGCAGCTACAACTTTGGATGGAAATTTTGAACTTCTTTTGTTTTGGTTACATAGGAAGAAAAAACAGCAAATCTAAGCTACAGGATGCAATTTTTAATCTAGACATGGGCGATTGGCGACCATACATTATTATTTGTTTATTTCCAAATTCGTCAATACGATTATTCATTTTGGTTCTCTCTAGATTATAGTTTGAGTTTTCTGTTTCATATAATACATAGCAAGAAATTGGATAGAAGTTCAAATTCAATTGGACTAGTCCGAGATTATATCACAAGTCTCATCTGTATGTTTCTTCATTCAAAAAACAATTTATCGGTAAAAAAATCTTTTTCTTTGGCCTTTTATAAATTGATGTGTTAATTGCTATGTTGCACGGGTACGCCAAAATTGGCAGAGTACACGTACCCGGTACGGGTACGCAATGGGTACGCCGTGGGTACGTACCTGGTACGTACCCAAATGTATCGCCAAACATAAAAATTGGGTATGTTTTGGGTATTCCGTGGGTACGTTTTGGGTACATCGAGGGTACGCCGGATAAGTTTTTTTTTCTTAAATGAAAAATGTTCAAAACTATGTCGTTTTCTAGTTTTTTATGTAATTTTAAAAATAAAAAATTTTATTTTCAATTTATTCAAAAGACCAAAACCTAATTTACCTTTCACTCTTTCTAACATACGACTGCTATGAAGAATGAAGAGAGAGAGTCGCTCACGTTCTTCTTCCTCCCATCATGCCACCATTGAATCCACCGTTCTGTGATGACTTTCATGTTGGTCTTTGATATGAGTATTAGCCAATAAATATGAGTATTGTACATTAAGATATTTGGTATTTTTAATTAATAATATAGTGGTAGAAAACATTTTATTTCAATATATATATAATATATATCTATTTATTTAAATAAGTATATATATAACCGGCGTACTCGTACCCTGTTTTTTCAAAAAATGTTGTACCCGTACCCGTAGATACTAGTACCATTACCCGTGCAAGATAGGTTAATTGCTATGCCCAAAAGCTACTCGACCACTCAGTTGGACCAAAATGTCTACAACTAAATATGGAAACCAAAGCCAAACTAATCGGCCAGGGCAACCAAGGCAAAACGCACTTATCTAACAAACTAAGGTAAAGTTGTTAGAGTTGTGTTGACTTGCTCTTAGGTTTATCATTAAGAAAATAAAATAAAACATATTGTGCATATACTTTTTTTTTGAGTAACATATTGTGCATATACTTAATTAGGATCATGTTTCTTTAAACTTAATTTGATAAAAATAATATGTATAATAATATACTCATTAACTAAGAATGGTAGTAGCAAATGTTAATGGATGATGGAAATAATGTAGAAGGGGTTTGTATATATGAATTTAAAAAGAAATCATTTGACTGAGAAGCCATATATTAGCTGGTGTGCTCATTACAATTACCGATACTATCATATGTCAAGAAAATATTGCAACTCATAACCAAAACATCCACTAAATCGATCTACCATATAAAGTATATAATGCACCGATAAAATATGCAATTATGAAAAAATTATCATGATTACCCGAACACTGACTGTAGCATTTTTCTTAAACTCCGGATTAAGGTTTTCAATTTACATATTTTAACTAGCCCACATAAGCCTCACAAAATTATAGATTTGCCAGTAAATTAAAAAGTTGGAGCAGAGATCGGAAATGACTTGGTTTTAAAAAGGGGATCAAGATGGAACATTGAAAATCAAAGCCCAATCTCTAACATAAAATTTAAGGGACAAAACATTTATGAATGGGATAATGTCACAAATGAAATTATGATTAATAATCTCATGTCATTACATTTCATTTTTAAAAGAAAAAAAAAACTAGTAGATTCTCAAATGTATTATTTCAACCATGCTCGAAGATTATGCTCGTAAAAGGGAGAAGAACCAAACCACAATGTTGAAATATGCATATCATAAGAACCGAAGCAAACGTTTCAAGTTAAATAAAAACGGCCACAAAGCCACTTGTCTTAAAACAAAATGATTCTACTGTAAAACGGATAACTAGCTTTGTCTCGGATCAAAACAAAAATTGGAAACAAATTCTGACATGAAATTACTGAGAAGCTTTACTAATAACGACCAATAGCCCAAACTCTGATCACTCCATCAGTATAGCCACTGAACAAAGTGCTTCCATCTGCACTCCAGTTCAAGCTGGTGCAGTAGATAACCTGCAATGGAAATGCAAACATAAATGAATAAAATACCATACAATGTAAGACTAACATACCATATTCCTACAATGAACCATTTTAGATAGGGAACAAAGAGCACAGAAGAATCTCAAACAAATACCCTAAGAGAATTCAATTAAGTGTTATTTGCTCAGTGTAAAGTAACATAATAAAGTGCTTTTTAGATTGCAAAAAAACAGAACCTGGCAATCAAGATAATAGGATACAAATATGAATATCGTGTTTAGATTGGAGGGTTCTAAACACGATATTCATATTGAGCAAAGTAACCACAAAGCCACACATCAGCTATTCCCAAAAGCAGGACCAAACCAGCTAGAAGTTCATTATCATTCACCAAATAAGTAAGACTAAAACTACAGCTTTTCAAAAAGGACAATGCAACTGGAAACAAAGCCACATTTCAATGAAAAATTGCATACACTATCTGAAAGGCAAAGAAAAATCCTAGCTAAACTACATAACAAGCATACAATTTCGTATAAACTACTTCAACAAAGCTTAAACAATTGTCAAAACTTCACAGCAAAAATAAATTGATGATATCAACAGCATGTGACTCGTATGCATTTAGATCAATAATTCAATAAAGTAAAATCACCAAATCAGTCTGACAGAACACAATGAATAAAAATGTTACTAATAATCCCAGATTAAGAAAACCAACCTTCTTCTTGTTGGTGTTACCACCAGTGGTAGCATCAGCTTCAGTCTTCAAGTCCACCTTCAAATCCTCAACGATGCTCTTGCTCTCCAAATCCCAGATCTTAATGCTGGTCTCAGTGGCAGCGCAGAGCCAGTACCTGTTGGGACTAAAGCAGAGGGCATGGATGATAGAACCAGCATCAAGAGAGTAAAGCCTCTTACCCTCAGCCAAATCCCAGAGAAGGATGACTCCATCTTTGCCACCACTGGCGCAGAGGGAACCATCAGGGGAAACAGCAACGGTGTTGACATATCCAGAGTGTCCAGCAAGGGTGTTTCTCAGCTTGCAGTTGGTCAAGTTCCACACCTTGACGGTTCGGTCCCAGGAAGCGGAAACGATGGTTGGCTGAAGGGTGCTGGGGCTGAATCTCACACAGCTGACCCAATCGGAGTGAGCGTCGTTGTCCTGAATGGTGTACTTGCACTCACCGAGGGTGTTCCACAGCTTGATGGTGCGGTCGCGGGAGGCGGACACGATCTGACGGTTGTCAATGGAGAAAGCGACGGAGAGGACGTCCTTGGTGTGACCGACGAAGCGGCGGGCGGAGGTGCCGGCAGCAAGGTCCCAGAGGCGGAGCTCACCGTCCCATGAGCCGGAGAGGGCGAACTGGCCATCAGATGAGAGGACAACGTCCTGAACAAAGTGGGAGTGACCGGTGAGGCGGCGGCGGGGGACACCGTAGGTCTTGTCCTCCTTGGTAAGGTGCCAGAGGATGATGGATTTGTCACGGGAGGCGGTGACGATCATGTCGGAATTGTCGATCGGGGTGGCAATGGCGGTGACCTGATCGGTGTGAGCGCGCATGGTGCCGCGGAGAACAAGACCCTCAGCCATTTTTCTCTTCTCTGTTTGGGAGACTCACTCTCTAGGGTTTGTGCTGCGAGGCTGAGAGCAGAAATGCGATAGGAGGTTTCTCTGCTCAACAAGACGTATATATAGTGCTCAACACAAATTAGGGTTTTGGGGATTTTTTTTTTTTTTTTTATTTGTCTTTAGGCCCAATCTCATCTTTTAACAGGCTCACGCTACAGATCCACAGATTGGAAAAAATCAAAAAAGGAAATGTGTCAAATAATAATCACCCATAATTTGTTTTCTCAAATAAAATTGAATAATAATTTCTAATTTTTTTTTTGAAAAATTATGATTTCTTGTTGAGATCAATATTTATACACTTTAAGGGTTCAAGAACATCATAAGATTTTTTTTTTTGGTTAAGACAATTATCCTCCACATGAGACGATCTTATTATTTCGATTAAATTAATATTAAATCTATATTTCATGAAATACTAAATATCAAAATGAGGGTGGTGTTATTGTGTGTTAAAGATGGATGCAACAATGGTGATAATTGTGAGGGGTGGGGGGCAATGGTTGTGGTGCTGGTTGTAGAAGCAGCAGTGGTGATACTGAGTGGTGGTGGTGGCGGAAGGATGTGGTTGTGGTGGTAATGGTGGTGGTGGGTCATGGCAGTAGGTGGTAGTGGCGGCGATGACGATGGTGATGAAGGGTGGTGGTGGTGGTGGTGGTGGATAGTGTTGGTGGCGGTGATGGTGGCAGTGATGGAGGAAAATGTTTGTGGCAATAGTGGTGGGTCATGGCGGTATGTAATAATGGCGGCGATGATGATGGTAGATGGCGGTGGTAGATGTTGTTAGTGGATAATATTTTCATGTAGCTTATACATCACACTCTTATCATGCCCTATCAATCATCTATAACATGAATTAAATAATCCATCATTTTAATGTATGAAAGATGATTAATGTATGAGCTTATACAATATAATGTCACACAAAACAATGGATAAGTCCACAATGTATTGTATAAGTTTATATTATCAGGCTTGACATACCAAATGAGCCATGAATTTCACTGATACCACTACCAACACAAACCTTCACCATCATTGCTTTTCATCTTAATAGTTGGTGGTGGTTGCCGTTGCGACGACAACAAAGGCGATGATGGCAGTGTCACCCCAATATTTAATTTGAGGTCTTACAATAGTGGTCGTGGTGATGACGATGGCGTAGGTGGCAACAACATGGTGTTGCCGTGACAACAACCATAGTAATGGCGACGACAAAGGCGAGAGGGTGGCGAAAACGGTAGTCCTGATGGTGGTGACAGCCTTTTTTTTTTCTCTTTTCTCTTGATCATATTTTAGAACATATTATATGAAAAAAACATTTTTAAAATATCAACTTCATTTTTTATTATTTTTTTTGAAAAATGAAAATTGACAAACCAAACATACCATAACCTTTCTCTTATAATCAAACCTAACACTCTTTTTTTTTTTGGTGTAGAAACAAGACTACAAAGAACTTTAGTCCATTTTTAAAATATTTTTACTACTTATGTATATATCTGTGATTTTTGATATTTTGATTCGAGTTGTAGCAATGAATCTAAAAACAGTGTTTCCCCAGATTCAGTTCTGAGAGGTACCAAGGTTCTTTGCCCAAAGTCACTTCCTCCGACCATTTTCCCTTTCACCCTTAGCACCCCAACTTGCCCTTTTCGCATTTCTTATCCTAAGGCTTAGGGTGTGTGTGTGTGTATTCCAAGGCTTCTTCTTCTTCCCTCTTAACCACTTTCTCTTATTCTAATTGAATCACCGTCTTCATCTTACGATCAAAATGCTTTCTGTCAGGTTAACTCTCCAACTTTCTCTCTTTACTAGTTCGTTTCTCTCTTTGCTCAAAATTCCACTAAATTTGTAAACTTTTCTCGATTTTGTAACATGGGTTGTTTCTATTATTCATTTCTGATCGAATTCGTGAGACACTTTGTTTCTATCGATAATTGGCTGTATCTCCATTGCTCTTCTTTATGCATTCCTGCATTATTTTGAGGGCTTTTTTTCATTACTTTGTATTAGGGATTTTTGGAGGCGCCATAGGAGGAAGCTTTATCTTACAGCTGGTGTTTTTGGTGGTGGCTATTTTTTGTATAAGCTTTATGATACTCACAGGCAAAGGCTCCATGCACTTGAGAGGGAACTCCAACTTCAGAGGGAAAGTGAGGAGCTTATCAAGGCTCAGTTAAGTCATCTAGCAACCTCCAATTCTTGCTTGCTGTTTATATACATTACATTGATATAGAAATGCTGATTGTATACCCTTTTGTTTTCAATTGACAATCATAGGATACAAGCTCACTTTGAGAATATTCAGAGAATTTCTGATACCATTACATTGCCTCATGCTATGCACAACTTGAGTTGCCGGATAGCACAAGAGTTGGATCTTTCTCACCTTCTCGAGAGGCTAATACAAGGAAAGGGTCAGCCAACCACCTTAACACAATCAGAGAAACTAGATTTATGGGGAAAACTCAAAATTTTAAGTATGGATCTGGTCCTGGCTTCAACATTTATTATACCTGCAGCTTTGTGGTTATGTTAATGCATCTGGCTGCAGTAATCACTTAGGAGTTAAAAGTAACCATACTTCTGTTCAATTGCTTTTCGTCCAGGTTTTACACGAATGGCATTGTCAATATGGGCAACAATACTGCTTAGCTTATATACAAAAGTTCAAGTCAATATACTAGGAAGGCATCTATACATTGATACTGCACGGAACCTTGGAATATCTAATTCAATGGTAAGAACAACTGTCTCATCTTATTATTGATCATTCAACATGACCCCATTTTTATTTTCCTTCTGTGTGTTGAGTTTCCATGTCTCTTATCAAAGCTCAGTGTGGACTGTGGAGTATTGTTAGAAATATAATCTAAATCATTCATGTATCATCTACCCAACAACTTAACTTTTTGGAATAATTGGTTATTGACATGGTATCATAGCCTTTATGACCAAGTGGTATAGACTATTGAGTTTGATCTTCGTTTCCCTCAATCATTCTAATTAAAACTCGAATTTCAGCACAAGATAGGTTGGGGCCTGTGCATTGTTCACACTTTAAGTCCAATGGGCTCTTGTGTGAGGGGGACATGTTAGAAATATAATCTACAATCATTCATGTGTCCTTACCCAACATTATAATTTGGATACTTTGGATATATAAATAGTATGAAAAACCCACATTATTCTGTCCAAAGATTCATGGTGCCGATTCAAATATCTGGATACACTCTGTTAGTTCAGATATTATTGCTAAGGTGTACTATACTACTCTATAGGTAGAAAGAAAGGAGAAGCGTGAGATTAAGATCCCACATGAGTAGACAGTGTGACTCCCAGCAACTACCTGCACACATGACTGATGATGGAAGAAATGAAATAGATTCTGTTTGGGGTATGGGGGAATAGAAGGAGAAGGAGAGAATGGAGGGGCAAGAAAGAAGAAAGCAGTGGGAAGGAAATGTGCGTGGCCGGTTTTCGATTTATTTTCATTCCTGTCTTGAGTGTCTTCCTTCCCTGTCTTGTACAATTCTACATATGGTCCTAAAATATTTTTCATATCAGTGACAGGGAAGAGGTTCTTATGATATATTTCCCGGGTACGCTCCTATATGGTTAAGAAGTTATTAGGTCTTATTTCGAACTATTTCTTTCAAATTAATCCATATGGATGTGCTATCCTTCATCAGTAACTAAGTTCTGTTTCTTGTGATTCATGTCCTTTATTGTTAGCATGTAAGAGCTATATCCCATGTATGTCTCTGAAAATCTACCAATAGACTCCCTAAATAATTTGATGAAATTGTAGGGGTTAGTCTTTAAGGTATAGAAAGTGAAAAATGTACACAGTCAATAAACTTGTATTTATATAATATGTTGGGTTTGATCGTATGAAAGATACAGCGCTTCTCCTTGTTTATACTAAAAACTAGGTAGGCTCTTAATCCTAGTCAAATAGGGAACTAATTAAGAATCCGTATCATAATTAAATAAGGAAACAAATAAATATAAATAAGTAAATAAAGAATAGTCTAAATTACCTTAAATTTCTCTAAGATATTATAATATGAGATATCTTTTATATTCTAAGAGAATTGATATGCTATCTTTTCAAAAAGCAGGACTTGACTCCAGTTCAAGTTCTGAAAGACAGCAGAACCTCCCCTACATTTTCCTGCCAGAACCAAAAAAAAAATCAGTACTGAACCAATACAAAACACTCGAAGTTCCAAGTAGGGCAGAACTAAGGTTCATCAAGCACTTACAAAATTCTGTCTACTATGTAATGTTCCACTGGACAATAAATATATAGCTCTTTCTGCACTTGAGAAATACACTGTGTAGATTTTAGTAGACACTGCCTTGTTAGGTGGATGAATCTTCAACATAACATTGTTTAGTTGTGTACTACGGTCCATACAGAAGACCCTGACTTTTGGTAATTTGGACTTCCAAAGGGGTTTTTAGGGAGGGGGGGGGGACTAATATCTGTCTGTCTATCCATAGAACAAGTAAGAAATGGAAAAACAAATTTACAACATCTTATTGCCGGTTTTTCTTGCACAAAATATTGAGTTTACATGCTTCCCACATTTATGTCGATGAAGGTAATATGTTTGATTGCTATAAGCAAAACCTCTGGTTTGGATAATTGATCACACTTGAGTGATTATAGTCGAAAAATGTTATGACAGTAGAGCTATAGAAATCAATTATTGGTGAATAACATTGAAAGGTTTAATAATTTTTCCTGACTGGTTGTAAGCTCAAATTCCTTATAAACGAATAACACTGTCACTAATCATAACAAAGAGGAAGTGTGTCTCTTTGAAGTCTTATACTCTATTGTTTAGGTATTAAGATTGTCTTTGCATATGTAGTTTGATTTAACCGATTCTACATTACAATTATCTCTTGTATTGTTCATCTTTTTGTGCTGTTTTTTTTTAATTACCTTGATTAGATTTGGACAGAGAACTTAATTAACGGGCAAGGGGGATCTAGAACTAGGTTCTGTAGTTAAAATTGAAGCTTCTGCTACTTGATTGATTGAAACTATGCATACGTGAAATCTTGAGGAAAATCAGAATTTAAAAAAAGTTCTAAGCTAATTCTTTAGGGAGTGTATTTATTGTTTTCTTAAGGTTAACTTCACTTACAGCACACGAATCATTGTACTATACTTAATCAACTTCAATGCAAATGCTTTTCAACAAATTCACACATGACATGTCAAATTGGACCTAAAAGATAATTTCTTCTCGTCTCTCTTTTTCTGTGCAGGAAAGCGGAGATGTGGTTGATAGGGAGGACCAGCAGAAATTTCTAGGAACTGCTGATTTTCTCTCTCAACATGGTATGCCTGCCTTGATTTCTGACATGGAGGCAGCAACGAAAGAAGTTATCAAAGGGTGATGTTTCTTTCATTAAAAATATTTTTCTTAGATATTAAAAAAAAACCTTTCTCTTAAAAGGGTGCGTTTGCATAAACAACTTAATTAAGCGCTAATGGCAAGAAGCGCTTATTCATTAGCTAATTTGAAAAACTTATTGAAATAAGCTGAAAGTTGGTTATAGGTAAGCATAAGCTCTTAATCGTGTTAATCTTAACAACTTATTAAAATAAGCTCAAAACGGCTTATAGATAGGCCATAAGCTATTTACATAAGCTCTCCCAACCACTTGCATAAGCGTTTATGCTATAAGATAAGCTCAAATAAGCTCTTCCAAGCGGGGCCAAATTATAGAATAATCTTAACTGTGAATGGTTGAGGCTGTAGGAAAATTGTCTGTTCTTGGGCATAGGAATTGTTAGTAGCCAAGTCTGTTTTGAAAGTTCCAAAGTGTTCAATCTGTTCTTGACCGAATCTGAATTGAGTGGCCTGGAGAGTTATCAATTATCTTCAGTTTAACCATGTACATTGTTGCTAAACACATACCTGAATAGTTAATCAACTTGTGAAAATCTATGTTCAGCAACGTTAACACATTTATGCAGTCCTTGAGCACCCTCCTATAGAAGTTTCCAGTTAATCTGCAATTAATTAATTAGTTAACTAATATTGTACCTCACTTGGCCTCACCTTATGTGCGGGCAGATTAAGAGGAAGCTAACCATGAGTTGTTATCATTGAGTGGGAACTTGGAAATACTGTCTTTATTTATGTAATCTAGAGATACATTGTATATTGATGATCAAGACTCATTCTAAAATGGCTACTGATAATTTTGATGTGCAGAAAGCAATTGAGCAGTTTATTCAACAACACAACACTTCATGAAACTATCATGCAGATTCTCGACACCTTCATGAGTATGGGGAGTCCACATTCCTGGATAAAGTATATGATGCCTGAGGATGTTAGATCACACTCTATTACCGCTGGCAATGATGAAACAGTTCCATATGATGTGACTGAATTTGAACAACTTATGGTGGAAGTGCGTGCAGTATTGTCAAGGTATATATATGTTTTGGATGCATTGTTCAATTACAACTGCCTAGAAACTCAATAAACCTGTGACTACCATGTATGCATGAACTCTGCTTGTAACATGGGGGATGAGTGATGCACATGTTGACAATGCTGAGAAACTATTTGAGATGGAAATTCCCAGTGTTCTTGAAAGTTCTATAGAATGCATGTTTGGAAAAAAATTAACAATTGATTTCGAAAGCCAAAATCAATTTTAGGGAGAAGTTTTTGTGAGTAGCTTTTGGGTTTCAGAATTGATTCTGATAAAAGAGAAGTTGATCCAAACTATTTATATAGTGATCCATCATGTCATGTGGGACCTACTTATGAATCTTATGTATTGCCACTGGCCTGGGTCCATTTGGTAATATTATGCTTGGTCTCATTATTGAATTTCATGATACAATTGTTTCTGCTTTCTTTTGCAGCGCTGAATTTGGGAGCATTGTAGAGATAGCTCTGAAAGTTGTGGTGGATAAACTGGTGGAGCTCATGGGGGCTAAATTTGGAGGGAATTTAACCACAGGCTTGCCGCTGGCCAGAGTATTGCCTCAAGTTGCACAGATGTGTCCTTTCCTCCTTGAAGAACCCAGCAAGAATCAGTTCATCCAAGTTATTAAAAATATGCAAGAGGTTGAACTTTTTTTCACTCTCCTCTATGCAAACATGCCAAGTGCATAGTGAATTTGTGATTGATATTTATGCTTCAAGTGAAAGAAACCAAAAAGATTAAATTTATTGTATGGAAGACATAAGGCAAAGTACAAAATTTAAACGAGGTTCAAAGGAGATGTAGGAGCCAAAAAGCTAGCCATCATCTCTTCACTAAGGCATTTCCCTTTTGGTATAAATCATAGCATAGCGTGTTTGGTTATGCGGTTGAGAGCCACATAAATCACTTTTAGAGAGTAGCTACAAAATTTAGCTTATGGAGTTATTGTGTTTTGGATTGTGTGTAAACCGTCAATTCAAACACACATTTATAATATGTTTGGAACAACTTCTCTTTCCTCATAATTAATTATATCACTCGTAAGTTACTCACAGAAGCTTCTCTGGAGAATTGATTTTGGCTTCATAAATTGTAGAAAGATTTCGATACATGTACTTATAGGATGTTTGGAAATTGGAACTCCTCCTAGAATTGATTCTACAACCAACATCAATTCTAGGGAGAGCTGTGAGTAGCTTATGTGCCATAATTGATTTTGAGAGAAAATAAGCTTGTTCAAACATGATATCAGTGTAGCATGATGCTCTCACATGGTGCTTGGACTTTGGAGGAACAAGGTCTTTTACTCTTTTAGGACTTATTGTCAGTACTGTACACTGAGAAATGACTGTATCATCTCATCTTATTTCTTTTGTCCATGCAGTGCTTTTCGGATTGGCCATTATTCAAATGTTCTAACAATTGTAGATTCTACATGGCAATTTTATACACGCAAGAGTTGTTCGATGAATTCCAATATTTTTCATTGCGCTTTTGTTTAGAAACAGAAAAACATAGGAAAAATGGGTTGAGTATACAACTATTTTTCGTTTAATTAAACTGGCATTTTTTTTTTTCTACTTTGAAGACAGATTTTGGCTCATCTAGGATAAATAATAACGTGTTTGTCTAAAATATATTTTACAAGTAGGCAAAAAGTCTACATAATTGTCACTCATAACACTTAGTGATATAAGTTATTCATATTTTTAAAATTTATAATAGAAAGAAGGGTTAAATAAACTTTTGGTTCATATAAATAAGTTTGGTTCGATTTTAGTCCATCGCGGGAGTAAGGTTTTGAAAGCATCATGAAATACCATACATTTAGTCATTACTAGAATATGAGCTCCAACGATTTTGTCCAGCGGTTTCACCGTCTTATGTGGCAGTGAGAGGATACCGTATTTCATATAATAGATGATTTTACTCTGGAGAGAGACTGAAATAGATCCAGACTATTTTATATGGACCAAAAGCTTATTTAAACCCCAGAGGAACTATCATTTAACAATATTTTTATAAAGCTAGGGTAATAAATGATGGGACATTTAGTACAAACTGCTAGTGTAGAGGATATTTGTATGACATGTAGCTGCCAATGAAATGTCTTATTTAGGGTATGTTTGGGTTGAGGTTTAGGGTTATGTCAACTGGAGTTTGCAAAACTGACTTTATGAAAAACTGGATTTATTCTAATGTAATTTATATTTAGATACTTTATGAAAATGTTGGTTTGAGTAAATAAAACTTGTTTGAATAATAGTAATACAACTAGAAAGTACTTTTAAATTTGTCTAATTACTAAAAGGACATGAGTTTTTATACAATGTTAATATTGGTTTGTTGGGAGGGGTCAACTAATGCAATGTGAAATTTTAAATTCAGATGTTAAAACTCTCACCAACTCCATTCAACGTCAAAACATGTTAGGCCATGGTTAATTTAAAGTGAGTTTACACCACAATCTACATTCCTGTTGAAAAGAAATGCATATTTAGGAAATCCAAACAAGTATATAATATGAAAGTGGGTTTTTACCCACCAACTTTAAACCAAAGCCACATAATACAGGGAGGAAATTTATTCTCACCCCCAACCTAATATATATTAGGTGCAATATTTATTTTTTATTAATATTCAATATTATAACTTTTTTTTAGTCAACCAATATCATAGCTGCAGTTTTTGGGTAATTGGGCTTGGGCTTGAAGAACGAAGTGATGAAGCCCAAGACAAACTCTTTTGTTCTGCACTGGCGAGTGGAGCGGAAAACCCAGTCCTTGTCTTTGTATCTCTCTGTGTTCTTCAATCTGCAGCAGCAATAGGAAGCAACCATGGGTGAAGTTCTGATGCTGGAGGCTCCACCCTCCTACGGTGGTTTGCCTAGGAGTTCCGACGCCGAAATCATCGACGCTTTGCCTTACATCGACGATGACTACGGCGACCCTAGAGTGAAGGTTGAGGTCGACCGTCTCGTCGAGGATGAGATGCGCCGCAGCTCCAAGAAGCCCGCTGATTTCCTCAAAGATTTCCCTCCTCTTCCCACCTCTAATCTTGAGGTACTAGTAACCGCATCTCTCTTTCCCTACCAACCTCAACCTCAACCTCAACCTCAACCTCAACCTCAACCTCAACAAGGGTTTTGTTGGAGCTGGGTTTTGTTTTAAGTATAATTTCATGCTCTCTTTCTCTTTGTGTTGTGTTGTGTTGTGTTGTAGGGTTATCCAATGATTGCTAGAGAGTATGAGCGTGTGAGAGCTGGAAGACCTCCTGTTTCCATTGACAGGTCGCGATATGAATTAGAAATACCTCCGCTTAACAAAAGGAATGATGAAACTGCCTGGAAGCATGCTCTTCAAAGAGCTCAACGCCTCCTGCAATATCAGATGATGAGGTATGCGACCCAGTTTACGATTGTTTCTGAATAGGAAGCTAGTTGTTTACGATTCATTGTTTGATTTCAGGATGGAAAATATAGAGTTGTTGTTAAAGTATGGCCCTGATGCCTGGAAACAGCACAACCACCGATTGGAAGTTTACTTGTTAAGGTTTGTTCTTTCAATTATTGCTCAACTTTTGTGCCTGTGTATCTTTTGCTTCATACATTCTTAGCATAACTTTGAATAGATTTGGTAACACTCTTGTTTAGAGCATTTCTTTGTTCACTGCTTCTCATAGCCTATGTACCTTGTATTTTTCATGATTTGACAAGATTTAATTAATATTCTGAGAGGCATGCCTATTTGACAAATGAGTGAAGATTGTTTGAATGTAAATAAGCCAGTAGATTAAGACGAGAAGGAGACCACAACAGGCTATACTCTATTGATCCCCTCTTCAGCTCTAAATATCAGAGTATATTTAATACAAGCTCAGTGAAATAAGGAATCCTGATCCTTAGTAAAGTGTCCTAAAACTCCTGAAACACTAGAGCTATGATTCATTTCCACTCCACTTTCTGTCTATCTCTCTTCTCTTCTCTATCAATCATATCACCTATCACATATCTTACTTTCTCTTTCTTTTCTTCCTATCTCTCTCTTCTCTCCATGCCGTTTCCACTTTTTAAGGAGTGTGAATGAAGCTTCATCCTTCTAAGAATAGGGACCGCAGCAGTAAACCAAAAATTGGGAGACAGGCAGTCAGACATCTTATCCCTATTGAAAGTCTTCTTAACTCCGTTTCTTCAATTAAAGGCAGCTCTTTTTCATCATCATTAGGCACGACCATAGCTCCCTGAAATTACTGAAATTATTTTAAGGGCTGTATTTCACAGCATTTGTGTCTTTTTTCTTTCTTTCATTTTAATGGTGAGGAATTATTATTCCACTTCGTTCAATATGGAAGCTTGATCTGCTACAGATCATCATGTTTGTACAACTAATCTGCAAGTTTCAACATCTTTGTCATCATGTTTAGTCTGTACTTGTGAGTCTACACATTGTGTCATACAGTTCAATTTACATGCACACAGTGTGTTGAGTAAGAGATAAGAGGAGTTAATTTTGACCATTCAATATCACATAGATGATTGGAACTAGATCCAATCTTGACCTTTTTTAATAGTTGCTAGTTAAGATTTGCTTTTTTCAGTTCAAACCTTTTACACTATCATTTGATATGCTTGCACTATATCAATATATGCAGAAACATGCACATTCATCTCACTTATTGATATAGATAGATCAAAAAGATGTTGCTTGAGCTCGATAAAAACGGTTCTTTGCCTGCATAGTTCATTTTCGTATGGCATTGGTTAGAGTTGTGTTATTTATTTTCAGAATGCAGAAATTAGCTCAGGAACAAAATGAGAAGATTGAAAAAGTAAATCGTGAAAGGAAATATCACCAGGTGAATATGAATTTCTTGTTAACTCTTCTCCCTTGTTAAACTTTGTTCATGTTTTTACTGAAAATCACTTTTTAAAACTATTTTCAGCAAAATACTGCATATGAGCTTAATGCATTGTCCACACAATGGAATGAGCTCTGTCAGAAAAATATAGACATCAATGCTGCGTGCGCATCAGTTGAAACTCGCATAAATGAGCTGAAGAGAGAAGCAGCAGAAAGGTGAGACTGCTATGCAAATTGTATTTTTCTTGGCTGATTTCATCTACGTCTAGTTTTGGTGTTAATTAGTTTCTTCTCTTCTCAGAGGCTGGAACTTGGATGCTATCTCTGAAAATGGCCAATTGGCCAATTCGGAATCATGAGATTCACATGTCCTCATTATGTTTTGTAATTTCTATCCGTGGTGAATTTGTTCAGCTCAAAGCTTGACTTTAATTGCTACTGTATTCGTCAGTGTTTAGTTTAATATCGTGAAAAAGTTACCTGTTTGCTCACCTGGTTTTAAAAGAAGAAGAATGTTAGAGCAACCTGGTTTTAAAAGATTAATAGCCGCGCTCGTTTAGGATAAGTGAGTTGGATAAAGATATGATGTGTCCATTTGTTTTAGAGTTGGGTAAAATAAAGTTCGCCAAAAGTATGTTTGATATAATTATATTTGTTAAGATAAATTTGTGTTTGGGGATTCCGTAGTAAATAGAAAAGAAGAGTGTTGTTTGGATCAAAATTAAAAAAAAATGTTTGGATAGAATAAAGTGAAATTAATTGACATATTCAATTACTAAAATTGGCATAGGTGGTGTTTCAATACCTGTAATTTTGTAAAATAACATCAATTTGGCTTATTGAGTTTTACTTGATTGAAAAATACGTACTTCACACATGTTACAATTTGTGGTAATTCACTTATTTCTGACAAAAAACTGGAAAATTGGGGTAATCAAATGGGCACAATAATACAATAGCAATACACACTCTTATTTTTAAATATATTTTTTTGGTTATATAAATGGTAGAATGACGAGAAAACACCTCAAGACTAATGACAAGGCATCAGTGGTATGTTGAGAGACCAATAGAGATTCACTCTTGAGTAAAAGCGCATGATAACTCCCCATTAAGGGTTGTCCACCAACTACGATTTTAGTGGGCGCAGGGGATTCGAACCCTCAACTTATGAGGATGTGACAGTTAAACTCAAACATGTGTCCAGTTTTGACAATTCAAGTGAGCATAAACTCTTATTTAGTGTCGTTTTAGAGATAGGGCGGTTAATTGTGGAATATGATATAAATTAATAATTGAAAATGGATGAAATTGCACTTAGAATAAAAATACATTATTTTCTAAATGTTTTAAAATTAGCTGACTATTAAAACTGATATTTTACTTTTCTATAACTGAGTATATGTTTTTTTATTTATAAATTATATAGATAAGAAATTGATTCTAAGTTAATAGTTGGAAGTGATAAATAATAAAATTTGTAAACTATTACATTAATATTTTTTTCATTTGTAAATTATATTTTTCAATTATAAAATTGCAAAAAAGAGGAATAGTTTTAATTTGGGATGAGAAGAGAAGGGAGCATAAATTTTATTAACATATTTTTGGATTCTAATTCACCTTCCCTCTCGTTGTAACTTTTATATGTAATAAACTAGATAGAATAAGAGATATCAATTTAGGGATGTTCGTCTTGTGTGTAAAATCTTGCGCTCATGCTCTCTTCATATCACATGGATAGTGGGTTATTATTGAGTTTGAAAGTATCTGCGTGTATATATGAATTTGATTGTAGGATGACTCAGTCAACTCCTTCTCTATTAGCCATACTTATACTGATGAGCCTTCTCCTTCAACCTCCTTATCTAGTATCACATTGATCATGATATCATCCTTCTCACCGAGACACACATTACTCATTTTGGTTAGAGGGTAAATTCAGATTACGAAAAAACGTCTCAAAAAAAGTAAAGTCACGTGAATACCTTTGACAATAAATAGACGACAAAAGATCATTAAAAGTCACATTAAAAACTCATATGACAGGATGTAAAGAAGTTACGAGGTCGCGCAAATAAAATATTTGAGACATAAAAACTGTTACGTAACCACCTACTAAGATTGAAAACTCTAGGCTCTAGCAGAGGTCAACGTAGGGTGATGCATATAATGCTTGTGTGGGTCAATTTTAAATGCATGTACAATGGACTAAATTTAATATATTTTTGAATATGATATAGAATTTAAATTTAAATACGTAAATAATTTACATGACGATTAAAGAAAAACTGGGTATGATTTGAATCTAAAATGAAAATTTACATCTTATGGGATACATATTAAAATTGGATAGCGTTTGTTAGGCGTTAGTGTGTCTTTGGTTCTCCAGCCTCCTGCAGCTTCGCATGAGTGTGCATTGCTCATTGCCATGATTAGGGACTTACTTCATCGCCAATGGGAAGTCCGTTTGGAGCATACTCTTCGTGAAGGCAACGCGTGCGCTGACTTCATGGCTAAAGCTCGTGCTCTTCAAGATCAGCGTTTCTAGTTAGTGCCGGCTCCCTCGCCGGGCATGGCGCAGCTTCTGCTTGCTGATGCGATGGGGATAGCGTTTGTTAGGCGTTAGTGTGTTTTTGGTTTTCGCTTTTGGCTCTTGTATAAAATTTTTTTTTGGATATAATCATTGTCTCATATCATGTCTCCTTATTCTAATCACGGTTGACACTTTACATAAGTTGATAAATATAACCCTAATCTATGTGCTTAGGTGTTATTTACTTGAAGTAATAATAAGAAGTAATAATAAGCAGTAATAAAAAGAGAAATTGGTACAAGTAGAAAAGAAGTGGGGCGCACCTAGGCAGCCAGCAATACAAAAACCTCACACGCATCGTTCGTCTCTTTTCCATCTCTCTCGCCGAAACCCTCCTTCTCTGCACACCACACCACAGCGCAGCAGAATCTTATTCCTCTTTTCACCATGGGTACGTCCTCTTCATCTCACCTAGATTGCGTTTTTTGTTTCTCCTCTTTGCTTTCATCCTCATAATTTCCATCTTTTTATATGTTCAATTCGGTCACTCTTTCATTTTAATCCATTTCATTTCTAGATCTGCATGCTCCGAATTGTTCATAGATCTTTGCTACACCGGTCGGTGAACAATCAAGCTGATTTTGTGTCGCTTCTTTTTGTTTAATTTCTGCCCTAGCTCCACTGATTGCGATTCCTCCAGTGTCTAGGTGCTAGCTGGATGTGTCTGTTCAGATAGGGCTTGAGATGTTCCAACTTGTTCTTTATTATTCTGATTATGAATTTATTAGTTTGAAGTTGTCTGATAGGCAGTGGTAGATTTTGTTGCGTGTTATTTTGTCGGCACGGGCAGTTCTTTTTTGACAATTTATGGTAGTAAGTTCAGTTGCATGATATGCTGGTGGTCTTTATTGGTCTTGTGGCTTGATTTATAACAAGGAAAATGCTAATTCCCCCGACACTCATTAGCCACCACACGCACGATCATGTTATTTTTTTTGATTTGTGGCCTTTGTCGTACTGAGTGGTGTTGGCTTACTCTACTGTTTTTCTGGTTTTTACTTGTGTTGATCTTTGTGGGTCCAAGAGGCAATGGAATTTTGAAAAGTTGTTACTCTAACAAATACTAATTTTGAATGCAAACCGTGATGCTCGTCGGATTCGTCTAGAATTTGTGTCGTGTCGAATAGCATCACTCTTGTAACAATTGTTATTAATCCCATTCTTGCTGAAGAAAAATAATAAATATTCAAAAGGATCATTGCTTTTCCTGATACAAACACCAACATTCTACATTGAGGTTTTAAGGAACTGGGGGAGTTGGAGGAAATATTGCTATATTTATGTTTTTTTGTTTGTTTGAATGGTAGATCTTGAGGAGGACATTCGTTCTTTACAGCTCGATTCAGCAGGTAAGCCATAGGTCTATTGAGTTTTGGTTTTCAATTTTGTTTACTGCCTGTCTATGCCTATTTACTTTTGTTTTTAACCTTTCTATCCAATATTGATTGTGATATAGCAGAAGACAATAATGGGGTGGTAAATCGAGAGGATGGAAAGGAAGAAGTAGAGAAATCTGACAAGATGGATGAAGGTTGGTTGTTCACTTGTTTGGAAGTGGTTGGTTATGTGTTTTATCATGCCTTATATTTTTATGTTTTATATTATGGGAAAATAAATATCATCAATGTCATGAGTGTGGCATCATTGTGCTTTCAAGACGCTTTGCTGGACTCTGTTGCTTTTCCTTTTCATGTTTTTTCGTCCTGATTTTACTCACACCTGTGTTTCTCTTTTCTCCCCTTTCTTCAAGTCCAATGCTATACTACTGTACTTATGGTGAATATTAATATTTGAGTTATATCAGCTCGTTTATGTCAAATAAATGGTTGATAGCTGGAATATGCAGTCTGGACACCACATAGGCTTCATCCAATCTATATGCAGAGTCGCAGACTGTATAGCACCTGTTTGATTTGTCGGCACTACAGAATTTCCTTGCCTATTATTGATTTTGTTGGGATGACATATATGCAACTACATGTTTGGCACACATCCCTGGATTTCTCTCATCTTGCTATTGTCCTTATCATGTAAATTTTTTGAGATATTTTTGTATCTTCTATCAGTGAATTATGCACTAGCTTTACGCTCTTTGTTGATTGTTTTATTGGTTGTTAACTGCATATGTTTTTAGTTTACTGCTGTAATAGTGTAAATTAAAGACAGATTAGGGGGGCATCACATAAAGAATTTACTTTGGTTGTTTCAGATCCAAATCAGGAGGTTATGGCACAGGCTGCTGAGGCTCAGGAGGTTCAGGCACAGGCTATTGAGGCTGAGCCAACAGGTATTGTGTAATGTATTTAGTTTTCAACTTTCACTGTGTGGATATTGCATTCAGGTTGCTGTTTTGAAATTAGACAGCTCATTGCCAAGATATAAACATTTATTTTTATGTGCTCATAGCATGGCTTTCTTCTGTAGTGAATGAGGAAATCTCCGTGGCCCCAGATGAAGAAGAGGAGCCTGCAATGAAGAAAAGACACTTGAATGTCGTATTCATAGGCCATGTCGGTGAGTTGATGATTCCACATGGTTACTTTACAAGTATATGGGTTATTAGGTTTCCTTTTTCGCCTTTTTTTCAGCTTTGACAACTGTTCAACTGGCCATGATTATGGTCGCTCATGTCTACCATATGTATTATAGTATTAAATGGCCATTGATTCAAGTTCCTATTAGATGTATTTTAGATTTTGGTTATTGACTACTAGAGGAGTTAGACTTGTTGCTTTTGTTTGCTGGTGACTACCTTCTAAAGAAATTTGCTTTTCTAGGCAGGAATAAAAGAATGCCGTTTTCACTTGGATGGTGTGCTTTCACTCCCTACTTGTTCATGTGGTGATTGGGGGGATAATCAATTTTTTAACTATGTTTTGGAAATGAATTAAGCTAATCCAAACACACTAACTTTGTTTTCTATGAGATATCCTCGTTCATATTACTGAATCTGTGAGGAAAAATAAAGGCCGTGGGTTAATGACTTGCATGAACATGAGAGGTAGGTGGAAGGAAATATGCATGTGAGATTTCTGGTAACTTTCTAGACAATATAGACATGTGGCAGCAGGGAAGATAAAAATCAGGAAGGTGTGAATTCAATTGGAGAAAAAATGCTTTTAAAGCAGAAAAAGGAGATGGCAAGGGCAGTTAGATTTGTGTTGAGAAGTGTTATTGGGTGGAGTCGGCAATCCTTAAGATTAGGAGTCTCTCCTGTAATTTTCATTTCAGTTTTATCTTGTTTTTCAAGAATTCTAGAAACGATTTCTGGTGTAAGGAGCTAGTTATCCATTTCTTTAGTACGAGAACTCTGTTCTTGACTTTATGTTGCTCTCTTTTTCATATGTCATTACATTTGACTTGAGATTAATCTGCAGTTCATTGGCTGTTGTAGTATTGGTCCTATGATAATTTTAAGTGATCATTCTGTCATGGTATATTTGTTGGATTGCCATGTTCATTTAATATAATGTAGTTCTAGCAGTAATTTATTTTTGCATTGCTCTAGATGCTGGTAAGTCTACAACAGGAGGCCAGATACTTTTCCTCAGTGGTCAGGTTGATGAACGGACTATCCAAAAATATGAGAAAGAAGCTAAGGACAAAAGTCGTGAAAGCTGGTTAGCTCATTTACTATGTTTCTTAATTGAAGGTTTATGTGTTCCGATACTATTTTGCTGCCTCACTATCTGTTTACTGCAACTTAGGGTTATAACTTATGGTTTTCAGGCTACTTCACTGTATGTGGTTGAATTATCCTTTCTTGTAAAGTCAGAATTGTGTTGGTACAGAGTTGGAAAATATACTAACAAATTCATGAGATTACTTTCTCTTATTGTTGCATTATGAAAAGTTTTGAGTCAGCTCACCTTCATTCCTTATAAACGGGATGATATGTGTTGATCAGAATGTCCAAATAGCTTTCATCCTTTTGCCTTTGCTAATTAAGTGTAATGCTATTGGAGGATAGTAACATTAAACTCTGGTATGTCAGAGTGATGGGGCTTCTGAATGTGTCATGGTGGGACTTATATATTACCTAGGTTGTATATTTGCTCTGAGCTGGATGACATTTCTTATCCTTCTGAAGTCTTTGTTTGTGAATTTTTTCATTATTTATTTTGCCTGTTCTTCCATTAGTCTATTATTTTAGACTAGCAGCATCAGTAATTCAAGATTGAGGTATTATATTGAGTTTGTAACCTTTGGTCTTTTACTCTCTTAATTGAAGCATGGGTAATTCAGTAAGAGATCAACATCTTGTTGTCTGAGAACATGTAATACTTCAGATTTTGCTGTGTTTATATTTGTTTCAATGTTTAATAGCTTTTATTAGTGTTTATGTTGTATGTATTTTGTATGTACATTTCACTTGAACTGTGGTTTAATTGTTTAAAGTATGAAAATGGAGATTTGGTCAATGGTCTTCAACTCACTGCGTTCTTTATTCAGAGTAGTCCCACCCCATTTTGGAGAGGGGCAGGGCTTTGTTTAGTTATTAATGTGTGTGTGTGTGTATAAAGTTAATGATTTGAAATTCATATGCTAGGTATATGGCCTATATTATGGATACAAATGAGGAGGAGAGGGTCAAGGTACAAACTAAAATGCTGATAACATGCCTTTAGTTGATCCCATTTAATGTAGTTTTCCACTTTTGATGGTTGAATTTATGAATTTTCTTAGAAACCTTAATCAGGGTAAAGTTGTGATAATTGCAGGGAAAGACAGTTGAAGTTGGAAGAGCTCATTTTGAGACAGAGACATCTAGGTTCACCATTTTGGATGCACCTGTGAGTATATGTATTGAATGGTTCTCAGTTCACTCTTCTGTGTCTTGGACATGCATATTTTCTAAAGTAACAGTCTTCTGTGTGTTATATTACTTGGAGGACTTTATCTGACAGATATTTTTCTTTTTCCTTCTGCTATAATCTAAAATGACATCAATTTATGCTTTTGTGATTAAACATTTAATATTGAATTACAATATTTATGTAGGGTCACAAAAGCTATGTTCCTAATATGATCAGTGGTGCATCTCAAGCTGATATTGGAGTGTTGGTTAGTTGATCTGTGATGTTTGGCTTTTTGTCTTCTGTATATGATTCTTTTCAATCATTTAATGTTATATTTGTCTTTCTCCATCTGTCTTTTATGCCCATCACTCAGGTAATTTCTGCTCGGAAGGGAGAATTTGAAACTGGATATGAGAAAGGTGGTCAGACTCGTGAGCATGTCCAGCTTGCAAAAACTCTTGGAGTGGCTAAGCTGCTTGTTGTTGTCAACAAAATGGATGATCCTACTGTAAACTGGTCAAAAGAAAGGTTCTGTCTCTCTCTCTCTCTCTCTATATATATGTATGTCCCTCTGTTTTCCTTCTTATGCAATTGTAGTAAATTATTTTTGCTGCTGATGTGCTGCTAGGTATGATGAAATTGAGTCAAAGATGATTCCATTTCTTAAGCAATCGGGATACAATGTAAAGAAAGGTACTTGCTTTTCAATTGTTTGAGAATATGTTGGAACTTTATTTTGCATGTCTATTTAGTTTATCTTTTTTATATATTTAGGATGCTGGTATAAATGCATATGTAGCAGTGTTGTCAATCTTGGATAGCGGCTGACCAAAAAATGCTATTGCAGTATAGCACATAGCGGGTTGCTGCTATGCTGATTTTTTCGTATAGTTTATAGTATATTATAACTGTATACATATAAATGGTAAAAACTCAATTCATGGCACTCATAATTAACAGTAAAAAGTCATAGGTGTCTTAAACAAAACATACTAGTACCAACCAAAGTCGTAAACAAGAAATTTAAATCTCTAATTCCTAAATTTAGTGTCTAAAAATACATGAAAGTTCTATATCACTTCCTCCTCGAACTAGACCATTTTCAGTATGTTTCCATGGCAAAAACCTTGAAATACCTCCCCAAAATGCCCTAACATGCACTTTTTGTGGGTTTTTTTTTTCAACTCCACCTAATAGAAGCCAAATAGTGCCCGCTGTGGCTTCTATTTCCTCCGAGAGGGCACAACAGCCGCTACACTGAACTGCACCGCTACACAACAACTAGGAGTTGCCAAGGGCCGCTATGCACGGCTAAGACGCTATAGCGCGATATTGACAACCCTGATATGTCGTACATCGAAAGCCTTGTTTGAGGAATGATTCATTCCTACAGTTTCATATTTTATGCATGTGTCTTGACCAATTTGAAAGATTGTGAAATGGAGTAATTTTATTGATTACTTTGTTGAACAGATGTCTTGTTTTTACCAATATCGGGGCTGATGGGCTCAAACTTAAAAACAAGATTGGATAAAAGCACTTGTCCATGGTTTAATGGGCCTTGCTTATTTGAAGCCCTTGATTCTATTGAAGGACCTCCTCGAGATCCCAAAGGTCCTTTTAGGTACTGTATTTATGAATATTTTGCTGCTTCTTTTTCCCTCATGAGGTTCTTTTCAGATTGTTTGCTGAGATTGAGCTTCTAACGTGTGCAGGATGCCTATAATTGACAAATTCAAAGACATGGGAACTGTTGTTATGGGTAAAGTGGAATCTGGTTCTATTCGTGAGGGAGATTCCTTGTTGGTCATGCCAAATAAGGTATAGTCTTTTGGGAGGTGTTGTGAGTTTTGTACTTTTGTTCTTTCTTCTGTTTTTTCCATTGCTAAACATGAAATAGGTGACGACAACTGCACATTAATGTGCAGGTTCAAGTTAAAGTTGTTGCTGTATTTATTGATGAAGAACGGGTTAAGCGTGCTGAACCTGGTGAAAACTTGCGGGTTAGAGTATCTGGTATTGAAGAAGAAGACATATTATCTGGGTTTGTTTTGTCTAGTGTTGGTAAGGGTCTTTTCACATTTATTCAAAATTTTGCTGGACTTGAAATCATACTTAAGAAACAATTTCGTGGCATGTAAAAGCTAGGTTTTGTTTTTGATATGAATAGTTTAGCAGTATGCCATGAGATGGTGCATAACTGATAATCTATTACCTTCGGTTCTTATTGCAAATAAATATGCTAATTTTATCGTTTTTATTTGGATTGCAAACCTATGTGTAAATTGTTGTGGTTTTAAAAAGTTGATTGGATCATAGTCAATGATTCAAGAATGGTGACAGAAGGACCTTTTTCTATCACAAATGTGCTTCTAGTCAACTAAATATTTCGATCCATTATATTTACATTTTTGTATTGTCTTTATATGATTTCAAATTTTCTATCTGGTAATTTTTATTTGATTTGTGTTTTTCTCTTTTGCAGCAAAACCAATTCCATCAGTTACTGAGTTTGTTGCTCAGTTGGTTATCCTTGAATTGCTGGACAATGTATCCTCTCTTTCACCCTGCATTTATATATTATTCGTACTTGACTACTTTATATGTATTAGTTAAGGACATTAACTTTTTTACATAAAACCTGTAGGCCATCTTTACTGCTGGGTACAAGGCTGTTCTGCATATCCACTCTGTAGTTGAGGAATGTGAAATCGTGGAGCTCTTGCATCAAATTGATCCGAAGACAAAAAAGTCTATGAAAAAAAAAGTCCTCTTTGTGAAGAATGGCGCTGTTGTATTATGCCGTGTTCAGGTGCATTATTGTTTGGCATTTTGAATTTGGAATATATTTTCTCCTTTTTCATTTTTTATACTGTATTGCTGGGTGTACATTTTTAAAAAATGCACTGGTTGGAGTTGTTATCAATTTATCGTGGGACTTAGAGTTCACTTGTTTGAGGCATGGAGGTCAGCCTCTTACTAATGCAATGCAAATGAGGCTGCCTGCTTGTCTCACTTAGTGGTTTAACCTTTCTTTGGACTCCGCACGTAGCAGTAACTTTAGAGCACCTGGCTGCCCTTTCCGTTACGTTGCTGTACATGGGCTTCTTAGGATATGGTTTTTGCTTCATCATTACTGACTGCTGAATGATTCTCAAGTCTGACAGGAATTCTTTGCTGTTGGTAGTTTGGTTTTTTAAGTTAGGTCTTGCTAATGAGTGTCCAAGGGCATTCGATAAAAAATAAAATGAATAAATATTTAATGAAAAGTATAGTATTTAACTCATTAAGAAATTTAAAAGTTTTACTTTCAATTAATACTTTCTAAAAGTACTACTGTTGAAAGGGCATTCGATAAAAGATAAAATGAATAAATATTTAATGAAAAGTATAGTAATTAACTCATTAAGAAATTTAAAAGTTTTACTATCAATTAATCAATTAATACTTTCTAAAAGTACTACTGTTGAATCTTTAACAATTGATCTAAAAGTACTCATTATCATCTGGATTTTGTTGATGCTAGTTTCATTTTGTATTTGTAATGTTCTTACAGGTTAATAGCATGATATGCATTGAGAAGTTCTCTGACTTTCCGCAACTAGGGAGGTTTACTCTTCGCACTGAAGGTAAGAGATTAAGACAAAAATGTCCGGTCTTGCAAATGTTTTTTCTCGTTATAATATATGTTGTAGTAATATCATGACTTTATGATTGCAGGAAAAACTGTTGCTGTTGGGAAAGTCACTGCTCTGTGAATTTGAACAATTTTGATCTAAGGTAAAGAATATTTGATATGCATTATTGATTTAGCTTCTACCTTAGCAGTTAGTAGAGAACCTTCCTCTATAGTTTTCCCCTATCTTTACCTGAAAACTGATGAACCAGTTCGGTGTCAACCCAAAAAATCAATTGGTCAAGAACCAGTAATCCAAACTTATGTTAGGCTTTTTAAAAAATAAGTATGAGTTTTTGCCACACTTAAACTTGTCGTTGCTGACCAATGTGTTAGAATGCAGACTGGCAGACAGACCCTAATATGACACAATAAGAAGCGGGAACTAACTACTCTGAAACCAACTTAAGATAGATTTACATTTTATAGATATTCCGGTGTTCTGCATTTGGGTATATCAAATGATTTTAAGAGAATAGTCTGAGAAATCAATTTACTACCGTGCCACTGAATCACTTGCATGCGCATAGTCAGTTTCTTGCTTGTGTTTTTCAAATTAACTATGGTACTTGTGTTATATATAAACAGCTCTGTCTGGAGAGGGTGGCATACCTGCAGTGACAACTGAAGCGGCTTTATTGAGGCATAATTGACAGCATCAAGTTTGCCAGATTCATTTCGGTTTCTATTGTTTTTACTTTAGGGTAGTATACATACTCAGTGAAGGGTTTTGTGGCCGTTTGTGTCCCTGTACATGTATGCTTACAAGGCTTGGCTGCTTCCTACCCTATATTATTGAAATGGATGATTTTGAAGTATTCGTCTTTCCAAGGGCTTGGAACTTGACATATAATTGAAGCGGTTGATTTGCAATCAATTAAGTGGGTGTTAAAATTGATCTTGGACAGAATTATTTTTGGTAAAAGTGAGGTGAACATGAAATGACTTGCGTTTAGATACATTTATGAGAAGTTTGATTTTCATACTATAATGTTTTGATAGTTTGGGTGTGTAATTATCAAATTGAAGTTTAGTATTCATACGTATTTCTAACTAAGTGATTATACATTAACAAATTAAAATAAAAAATTGCGTTAACCCATGAAGATTTTCATCATCACAAATCTAACCCAAAGAAGAGAGAAGAGGGGGAGGGTGGTCTACTGGTCTAGGAAGATAAAATGGGGAGACGTGAAGGTAAATGGGGAGGAACTGACATAAAGAAAACCATCTTCCTCTCAATCTTTTCCTTTTCACATAGAAGACTAAGGGCAGTTATGAAAACCATATTTAAAACTTTTTGAAACTGTTTTCTAATATTAGAAAATTGTAATTTGAAAACTAAAAGTTGAAATATACATCTTTTAACTTTCTTGTATTTTAGTTTTAAAAACTAAAATTGAGAACTGTTTTAAAAATTGTTTAAATAAATAGATTTTTAAACTTTTAGGTTTTAGAAGCGAAAAATAAATTTCGAGAACTGTAATCAAACATTCCTAAATTCATCGCATTTTCATCACCTTCAACCTTCCTCACTTTCATTTTCACACATCTCATTCATCCATCATATACCCACAACCCTAACCCGAACTTGAACCCTCAGCAATAGAGCCACCACTGCGGGTTCACTTGGGTTTTATTTTTGGTAAAGTCTAGAATTAGGTTAAAAATGTTAATGTGTGCATTGGGCCAATTTGCTTTAGTGTGTAAATGCATGTGCTGACAAAAAAAACATGCGTTATTTATATGTAGTTTTTTTTAAAGTTATGTGTGACGAATCTCTCGTATCCACAAATTATAGTGATGAATTTTATTTCCGTCGTAAACATGCTGACAAGGATTTTGTGACAGATTTTTTCCGTCGCACATATAACTATTTTTTTGGTAAATAGTATTATTTTTAATATTATATAAATTAAAAACTTGTAGCATATTTCTAATTATACAAATGAAACCTAATCCAAATGACTGGGAACATGGTTGGTGAAATGACACAAGTTTTGTATATGGCCATTGTTTGTTTGATATTCCTCAAAATTATATATTAAAAAAATGGTTGAAAACAAAGGTGAAAGAAAGATCTGCTGCTGCATTTGCAAATGGCTTTGAGCTCACAAATATCACCAATTCATTCCTTAACAAATTCAGTTCCATTGACATGTTTTAAAGCATCAAAGCTCTCATTGCATTTCAACCCTCTCAAACCCACTACTCCTCTGAGTCTCAGAACAACAAAACTTCATCTTCATCTTGTTAAATTTAACAGACAAAGAACAACAAGTCCCAGAGCAACCCTTGATGACGTCCAAAGAGACCAACTTTCCTCAACCCCACTTCTCATTGAGGACGACAATCCCAAAAAGGTAAGTTTATTATTATTTTTTGGTGTTTCTGTTTTGGTTTTTGACTTGTATATTTACTTAGGAAGTAGAAGAAAGTGTGCAAGTGTTAAAAAATGCAGCTAAGACAAGAAAGGTAGCAGCTGAGGAGGTTCTCTCTGCACTGTCTGTCATTGAGAAAGCGAAAATTGATCCTTCTGGTTTTTTTGACATCCTTGGCGGAAAGGAATCCCCTGGGAGGACCTGGATGCTAATTTTTACTGCAAAGGTTGACATGTTTCTATCATTTTTTGCTGCCATTCTTCTTCTTTTAGCTATAATTTGATTTCCTGTTATTGTTATGGTTATGGCTATTAGTTACTTCCCATTATATATTTATACTTACTATGATTTTTGTGCTGGATTCTAGAAACAATTAAAAGGTGGTGGATATTTCCCTCTCACTGCTGTTCAAAGGTTCGATGCTGCTGTAAGTCTCTTTCGTGTGACCCTATCCATATTACATTCTTTATACAGAGTCCAATTTATTGTGAAAAGATTAAGAGAATCAGTCATTTTCCTATTGAGAAGCTTTCAATCTTGTGTGTTGTACTGTTGTTGTCTTGTTGAGTTTTTGAACTTAAGTTGTTTCTAGCTGGAGAAGCAAGAGAGATGATGACATAGAAACATTTGATTAATGTTAAGAAAAGCTTCTAAAGAACAAAGGTTGCGTTAATACCCTTGTTCCCATTTTCTAACACTTTCTGGAACTTCATCCAAAGTCATATGATTTGGACTTTTTTTTGTTAACTTGATTTTGATCGAGCTCGATGGCGTAGTGTGATCCCTATAGCCGACCTCACTTAGTGGGATAAGGCTTTTGTTGTTGTTTTTGTTTTGTAAACTTGATGGACCAGCTGCTTCTTTGTACATGATTGTATTGTTCTGTCCTCTATAAACTTATTTCCAAATTAAACTCCATCGTTTGTTGCTGACTATGAAATTATTAGTTTGGATCTGATGTCAAGCATGGTTCTATTATCTGTCTTTGTGCTTCGAAGCATATCTGATGTCAATAGTCACATCATTTGTTTTGCTCAGCTCTTGAAACCTAAAAGCACATGAGCTACTTGGGGCAAAAACATTATTGAATCATATCCTTTGAAGAGGAATGGATTCTGATAGCTACTCACGGTTAGTGGCTAATAGATAGTTAGTTGGGGGTGGGAGTTAATTTGAGAGTGAGTCTATAAATAAGCGAGTTAGAGACTATGGGGTATCTTTGGATTCATGTTGGTATTAGGGTTTAGGGAGAGCATTGAGACTCTTTCTGGGTTAGGGAGAGTGTTTGGTATCTCTCTCTTGTATCTTCCTCTAATTCCCATTTGGAATTAGGGTTCTATCATTGAAATACTAACAGATTTAGCTGGGTTCTATCAGATTCCCATCCCTTTCTCAGTTTGGGAGCCAATTTAAATGTTAATTTTTCAAAACGAAAAACATACATGTTCAGTTATTGAGGACAAGAGAGAGAACTAATAACTTTACATTGAATATTGTAATGTAATTACTTTTGTCATCTTAATCTAGTGTTGCAAAAGTTGTGGTGAAAACTGAAAATAAACAGTTGCTTTGTTTTTTATTAGCCACTTAAAATGAAGCCAGGTAAATCAGTCCTCATCTATTTTCAGTGACTTGTGAGGACCCTTCTGCATATCCACCTCAGTCAGGAAAGATTGTTTTGTGTTTGAGTTGATAAGGCCTCTAAAATAGTTTCTTGATTTCCCCTTTACCCCTTCTCATGCAAGCATGGTTGTATTACTGCTGTTTGTTTCACTATTTGTAAATGTTATACCATATCATCAAATAATGTCTAAAATAAGCTCAGGTAGTTTTCTGATTGCTTATATCAAGTTTGAGTATTAAACTTCTTCATGAATTCTTAGGCAAAGAGGATCGAAAATGGTGTATATCTTGGACCAATTGGACAGTTAACATTTGAAGGGAGACTTTCATGGAAAAACAGAATACTGGCTTTCATTTTTGAGAACCTTCGAATAAAAATTGGACCTCTGAAACCTCTACAGATCAGCCTAGGAAAAAAGGAAGACACAGAACCAAATACCAAGAGTCCTTTTTTTATCTGGTTTTATGTTGATGAGGAAATAGCTGTTGCTCGAGGCCGCAGCGGAGGCACTGCATTTTGGTGTCGATGTCGTCAAGTCAACATTTGATTTTTCTTAACTTCCTTTCAAGTGTCTTTCCTTCCTTTCCTTTTCAACTTCTGAGTTGTTGACTGAATAGAAAGAAAGTTTCATGTAGATAAGGTATTAAACTTGTTTGTACTTATGTAATGCATAGTGTATACATGAAATCCAGGAAACCGAAATATATATACTTTGAATTGAAGTTTTTGTTTCATGGTGGTAGACCACTGCTGGGGAAAAAATGGGGTCAGGCCATTTGTGAGTGTCAGAATATGTTTTATTGTTAGTTATATTATTTCCTTATTTAGCAAATCACATTTGTAATGTAGGAGGGGAATATCCCTGAATCATAGGGATTTAATTGTATAGGTGCTGTTATTATATTTCCTAAATTAGTATTTCAGCTTTGTATATATGGCTGATGTATTGTAACATAATTCTAAGAAATAAAATCATTTCAACCCTAATATTTGAGATGGTATCAGAGCTCTCAAGTTCTGGGAGCCGCCTCTGACTGCGCAAACCAAAACCCTAGAAGACAGCCTTCATTGCTGTCAATCATCCCTTTCAAGGCAGCCTTCATTGCTGTTGATCATCCCTTTCAGAGCAGCCTTCATTGCTGTCGTGATTGTTCCTTAGTTGCTGTCCCGAATACATTCCCATTGCAATACGTTCACTGTACTGCTGCTGCCATGGGAGAACCAATTGAAGAAATAGTGGATATTGAGTCAAGGAACATTGACTCTGGGGATAATAAATCCCAAACTCATGGAGAGCTGCAGAACCTCTACACTGCCTACAGATTGAATGGGCAGAATTACTTGAAATGGCCCCAGCTTGTTCTTAGAACTTTGAAAGGTAAAGGGAAAGCTAGCCACTTGACTGAAGATGCCCCTAAAGAGGAAGATCCCAAATTTACAAAATGGGATGAAGAGGACTCTATGATCATGGCATGGCTATGGAACTCAATGATCCCAGAGATCACTGATACTTGCATGTTTCTTAATTCTGCAAAGGAGATTTGGAATGCTATGGAGCAGACATACTCCAAAGCTAAAGATGCTGCTCAAATATATGATGTGAAGGTGAAGACTGTGGCAGCAAAACAGGGAAACAAGACCGTTACAGAGTACGCCAATCAACTCAAATCATTGTGGATGGAGTTAGACCATTATAGGGTCATTAAAGCCAAGTGCTCAGCAGATTCAGCAGTGCTCAAAGAGTATATTGAGCAGGATAGAGTCTATGATTTCCTGGTGGGGCTTAACTCTAATTTTGATCAGGTGAGAGTTCAAATCCTTGGAAAAGAAAAGGTTCCAGGAATTAGAAGTGAAGAAAGCAGAAGGGGAGTAATGCTAGAAACCCCAACTGTGGAAAACTCAGCCATGATAGCTTTTGGGGCCTCGACCATGATGACAAACCAGAAAAAGGGGGGAATAAGCAATACAGAGAAGAAAAGTGAAGGAGTGTGGTGTACCTACTGCAACAAGCCTCGCCACACTCGTGACAAATGTTGGAAGCTGGTTGGAAAGCCACCTAGTAGAGAGTGGGGGCCCCAAAACCGAGACAGGGAGTGGGGAAAAAAAGGAGACAACACAAGAAAGGGAGGACAGGCGCACATAGCTGCTGGAACCAATGAAGAAAATAAAGGAGGTCTGATTCAACTTAACCAGGATGAAGTAGAGAAAATGAGATCGTTCCTCAGCAAGTTGAATAAACCAACAGGTACTTGTTCTCTCGCATGTTCAGGTATGTTTGGTGAGTTTCTTTTTCCTTTTGGACTCAATGCCTCAGATACAAACTATAACCAATACTGGATACTGGATTTTGGGGCCACTAACCACATGACACCCCTACCTAAAAATTTCTCCTCATACTCCCCTTGCCCTAGCAATAAGAAAATATCCACAGCAGATGGCACTCTCATGACTGCAGCCGGTCAAGGAGAAGTTCAAATAACCCCAACCATAACCCTAAAAAATGTCCTTCATATTCCCAAATTGTCTGTTAGTCTGATTTCCATAAAAAAACTCATAAAAGACTTATCATGTAAAGTTGTTTTTTATGACAATGGTTGTGTACTGCAGGACAAGTACTCGGGGAGGACGATTGGACATGCTAGAGAATGGAATGACCTTTATTACTTGGACAACCCGAATCTGCCTCCAGATCTACACAACAGCAGCAACTCTTTTTTCGCTGATTCAATAAAGACCAAAAGAGAGAAAATCCTCTTACATCATTGTCGTCTTGGACATCCTTCCTTTAGAGTCATAAAATTGTTATTTCCTTCCCTTTTAACAAATTAGAAGTGGAGAGTCTTCATTGTGAAGTGTGTGAGCTTGCTAAACACAAGCGTGTACCTTTTCCCATTAGTAATAATATGAGCATGTTTCCCTTCTATTTAATTCATACTGATGTGTGGGGTCCCTCAAATGTCCCAAATGTTTTCGGTGCCCGTTGGTTCCTTACCTTTATAGATGATTGCACTCGGGCTACATGGATTTTCTTACTGAAACAAAAGTCCGAAGTCAGCTCCGTGGTTCAGAATTTTTTCTCAATGGTAAAGAATCAGTTTGGTGTTAGCATTAAGAGGATTAGATCTGATAATGCCAAAGATTACTTTAATCATGAGCTTAATTCTTTTCGTCAAAAGGAAGACATCATTCATGAATCATCCTGTGTCAAAACACCTCAGCAAAATGGGATTGCTGAGAGGAAAAATGGACACTTACTAGACCAAACCCGAGCTCTCCTTTTTCAGCACAAGATCCCTAAGAAATTTTGGGGTGAGGCTGTTCTCACTGCATGTTATCTAATTAATAGATTACCTTCCAGTGTTCTAGCCTCAAAAAGTCCTATGGAGGTTTTGTCCTCTTTCTATCCTAATGTGTCCACGTCCAATCAACTTGTTCCAAGGATATTTGGGTGTGTATCATTTGTCCATGTCCATAGTGGTGATAGAGGTAAACTTGACCCAAGAGCCTTAAAATGTGTCTTCATAGGATACTCATCCACACAAAAGGGATATAAATGCTATCACCCACCATCTCAAAAACTCTTTGTGTCCAGAGATGTCACCTTTCTCGAGCAAGAAAGTTACTTTCACCAAGATCACCTTCAGGGGGAGACTACAAGAAAGGAAGATGATCTACTTATGCTCACTGACTTTATTCTCGGACCAGAAGTAGGGACTGAAAGTGCAACGGATTATGAGAAGGAGGCTCAACCCACTAAATCCACTCAAGAGGAAGATGAAGCTGATGTAAGATTTGGGAAAAAATTGATTTATACAAGGAAGACAAAGGTCATTCCAGAATCTGTCCATGTCCAAGAATCCGACCCAACATTACATGAGGTAACTTCCCCTAATCCTTTAATCTCCATTGAATCAATCTCTGATTCCCCAACTGCACAGGAACCAGAATCCAGTTCAGCACCACTTTACGAGGACCTGGACATTCCAATCGCCCTTAGGAAGGAGACTAGAAAATGCACCACGAAGCCACTTTACCCTCTAGCCAATTATCTATCCTTTAAACACTTCTCACCTACCCATAAAGCCTTCCTTACAAGCTTAAACACTATAACCACACCTACCTTCCTATCTGAGGCATTGACTGATAGGAAATGGAAGCAAGCCATGGACTTGGAAATGGAAGCACTGGAAAAGAATAGTACTTGGGAATTGGTTCCTCTTCCAAATGGGAAAAAACCAGTAGGATGCAAGTGGGTCTATACAATAAAATACAAGGCTGATGGATACATTGAGAGGTACAAGGCAAGGTTAGTAGCCAAGGGATTCACTCAAACCTATGGAGTGGATTACTTGGAAACATTCGCTCCAGTTGCAAAAATGAATACAGTTCGGGTGATATTATCCCTAGCTGCTAATTATGGCTGGAACTTGCAACAATTTGATGTAAAGAATGCCTTCCTCCATGGAGAACTTGAGGAGGAGATTTACATGGAATTGCCCCCTGGATATGGTGGAAAAACTGCTGTCAACACTGTTTGCAAGCTTAAGAAAGCATTGTATGGGCTAAAACAATCACCACGAGCGTGGTTTGGAAGGTTTACTAAAGTTATGATAGGTCTGGGCTTCAAACAAAGTCAAGGAGACCACACTCTGTTCATTAAACACTCTAAGTCAAGGGGAGTAACAGTGTTACTGGTGTATGTGGATGATATTATCGTGACAGGTGATGATGAGGAGGAGCAACAACTGTTAAGCCAACATCTAGCCAAGGAATTTGAAATTAAGACCTTGGGAAAGTTGAAGTATTTTTTGGGAATTGAAGTCGCCCATTCTAAAAAGGGGATTTTCATATCCCAACAGAAATACATCACTGATTTGTTGAAAGAGACTGGTAAGACAGCATGCAAGCCTACAAGTACACCAATTGATCCAAATTTGAAGCTAGGAAATGCAGAAGAAGATACTGCAGTTGACAAGGAAATGTATCAAAGACTAGTTGGCAGACTCATATATTTATCTCACACTAGACCTGATGTTGCATTTGCTGTGAGTCTAGTCAGCCAGTTCATGCACCAACCAAAGGAGGTCCATCTACAGGCTGCACTAAGAATTGTGCAATATTTGAAAGGGACCCCAGGCAGGGGAATTTTGTTCAAACGGAATGGGAATGTAAGTCTTGAAGCATATACTGATGCTGACTATGCAGGGTCAATTGTGGATAGGAGGTAAACTACAGGATATTGCACTTTCCTTGGAGGGAATCTTGTGACTTGGAAGAGTAAAAAACAAAGTGTGGTAGCTAGATCCAGTGCCGAAGCAGAGTTCAGGGCAATGGCACAAGGGATATGTGAACTACTGTGGCTGAAGATCATCTTGGAAGACTTGAGAATAAAGTCGGATGAACCAATAAGACTTTACTGTGATAACAAATCCGCTATTAGCTTAGCTCATAACCCAGTGCAGCATGATAGAACCAAACATATTGAGGTTGACATGCATTTTATCAAAGAAAAATTAGACAGTGGCCTGATCTGCACTCCATATGTCTCCTCACAAAACAACCTTGCAGATCTTCTAACGAAGGGGCTGAATAGCAATAACTTTGAGAGGATTGTTTCCAAGCTGGGAATGGAAAATACCTATTCACCAGCTTGAGGGGGAGTGTCAGAATATGTTTTATTGTTAGTTATATTATTTCCTTATTTAGCAAATCACATTTGTAATGTAGGAGGGGAATATCCCTGAATCATAGGGATTTAATTGTATAGGTGCTGTTATTATATTTCCTAAATTAGTATTTCAGCTTTGTATATATGGCTGATGTATTGTAACATAATTCTAAGAAATAAAATCATTTCAACCCTAATATTTGAGAGTGAGGAAGAGTTACTCAGCAACTAAAGAGAACAGGATTTGAAAAAGTTAATATAAAAGAGGATGAAAAGTTACATAATTGAACAAGCCAATCTGAATCTTATGTTTCAGAATGTGTTTCATGAATAGAACCTTTGCTCTATTTACATGCTATAGAAGACCCTAGCGTGGATCATTGAACTAATATGAACTAACATTTTTTTTCTTCAGATGAATGCATAGACCTGAACAGGGCATACTTGTGTCTCTAAAAGTTTTTCTGTCATGCATCTAAGAAGTAAAGCTTTTATAGGTTGATTTAATTTTTATATGATGTTTTGTTTTCAAATTTTCCTCTTTTGTATATCTCCAATGAAAAAATAACACATCATTAAAAAATATCTTTTACTTTTATCTATGGTAGTTGTTATCTTTTCAAATGTGGTGGTGCCATTTCTTTCATTAGAAATACAGGGAAGGGGACATAAAATGGGAACACATGATTTCAATCTCCTTTATGAGCACAATGTTGAAACATGCACATATTATAACTCAACAATTATTTAATGAACTCTTAACTTCTTAAGTTAGTATATGACCACTTTATCTTCATACCAGAAAAACAACTGCTCTGTATCCTTTAGGAATTTGACAGTTTAAATTAGTACTCTCTAGACTTTTTCATATTCCTCTTTGAATGAATGGATTTTAAGAGCTTGATTCTGTTGTGTATGAGTATCTATTAGGTAGGAACTGGCACAAATGTCGTTTTGCACTAGTGTATGTGCTGTTAATATATGTAATTTATAATTTTTACTATTACAAGTATCTTTAAACTGGTACAATAGAAGGAAAAAGAACTAGTTAGTACTTACATGTAACTTCAGCTGTCTATGCGCAATGCACAAATACATGCTTATGTACTCATGTAAAATCCAACCAAATCAACATATATGGACTTACAACAGGCCAAAAACAAAAGTAAAAGTGGAAAGCTTATGACTCCTCTATATATAACTAAGTTCATGTTTGCTAATCACTTTACAAGCTTAACATCTGGATTTCTCATGGTTTTGAGCCACATGTCAGCAACAATCCGTGAGGAAATGCTCCATAACAGGTCTTGCCCTTTTGCCAATGCTTGTTTCCCTTTCTTCCCTGCCTTTCCCAACCCATGTGCAACCAACCATTGTATTGCAGTTAGTCTATGCTTCTCACTGTCCCATGCATTCTTCTTTGTGGCACTCCTCACCTTGAAACCTCCCACATGCATGCTCATTACTTTGAACCTTTTCTCCTCCTCATTCCCCTTAGTATTATCACTAGTAGCATGAATAACTACCATCACCGGTCCACCAACTGCTTCATAGCGTCTAATTGGATCCCTCACTTGGACAACCAATATCAGTGTGACTCGTTCTGGTTCACTCTCAGATTTTGGAGCACTCTTGTTGTGGCTTTGGTCTCTAATCCAATCCTCAAGTGAAACAGCAGAAGCCAAAAGATCTTTCCCAGTACTGTCCCCTTTCTTTGAGCTGAGGGCAGAAACATCAAATGGGGCTTCTTCCTCAGCCATGTCAGCTTGAATTTTCAATGCCTCTACTGTCATGGACTCAATCTTCTGCATGGAAAGCGTCAGAAGCTTCTCTGCGGTAACTGATTCTTCATCAACATTCCAAAGCCCTGTTGATATTCGTTCTTTCCTTCCTGAACTCATCATTATTCCCATGCTTTTCAAGGAAGAAACTATGCGAGCGGCGCTGGAACTGGCTCCTTCCTTGCTCCTTCCTTGAATGATGGCAGAAGCAATGCCTTCAAATGCAACCTGCTCTGCAGTTTTTCCCATCAGTTCATCTATTGGCATCAGGGATAAAACTTGAGAGCTGAGTTCATCAAGACCAATGCCAGCCAGTTTTTGAAACAACTCAAACCCACTCAGGGATTCATGTGATGCCAACACAAAAGGCTTGGACATCTGCATTGCAAGCTTTGGAGTATCTTTTCTAGACACAGCAGTATCTAAAGGGTTCATGGAAGCCAAGAAGCCTCCATCCCTTGTTTGAACTACACAACCCAAGCCTTTTCCTAGGTCAGGAAGATACACATTGGATTCTCCATCATCTGCAGAAGAATCATTGTTTCCTTCTTCAAGTTGTAAAGGTGGAATTTCAGGTTGATTGAATAAGTTTGAGTACCCTCCGCTGTCTTGATCCTCAAGCATCTGAAGAAATTCCCTAGTAACAGTTTCTTCATCAGCATCTAGCCTTTGTGACTGTGACTCAGTCTCGTCCTCTATTTTCATAAACTTATCATCTTCTCCCATCATAGACTCAAGAGCTTTTATCTGCTGGGCAATTGAATCAAGCTCAGACAATCTATTAAGGTGCAAATGATCATGCACTATTTCCTTCACAACCTCACGGTCCTCACCTGAAGCAGCTGATTTTGCTTCTAAAGGTTCCTCAGATTCCTCTCCTCCACCATCTTCCTTTTCTTGAACCTCAACCCCTTTATCAACAACCTCGAAATCCGGAAGATCTGAATCCTCCTCCTGTTCCTTACTTTCTTCAACTTTCTGGATAGAGGAAGAGGAATCCTGAACTGGGTTTGGATCATCAAGATTCAAATCATCCATCCCTTGAATATCACCTCCTGTTGCTGCCTGCGAAGGAGTCCATGGACCATTTCTACTTGCCATTCTGGGACTAGGCATGCTGAAAGAACTCTTGGATTGTTTACGAGCGAAAGAAGATGAGAAACTACTCAACTTGCTGGACTTGGAATTTTCCACTGGACTATATATCTCAACTCCTCCATCTTTCTCCATGATCTGGAAACCCAGTTTCAGAACAAGTTCTCCTCCTTTTGCCTTCCCGAGTAAGCCAAAGCTCGTGTCCCATTGCCGAACCCGCGATCCTTGTTGGTTTTCCTCAATGGACTTCCCAATCAACTCGCTCAAATCCACAGAGCTTCTTCCAAAGTCAAGCTCTTGAGCATCAACAGCAAAGAGGTATATTGAAAACGGCCGCGGCTCGAACTTGAGCTTCTGCTTCCCACTTCCTCCATGGCTGTAATAAGCATGACACCTTATGAAAAGGGTCTCTTCAAAATCAGCAGCACCTTGTGCAACCCGTGATGGCATTGTCTTAACAGCACCTTCCTTTGTTTCCTTCTTCCTAACACAAACAGAAAGCCTGAGTCCATTCATGGAAGAAGGAAGGCCTTGAGCAGTGACCACTTCAACAGAGAACAAACAGCTTAGTTTCTGCATTCCAATGTGGGACAGTGCCCGCAAAGGCTTCCACTTCCAAATTCCTTTCTTCTCATTGTTGTCACCGCCTCCTGAAGTTGACATGACATCAAGCTTTTTGATTCCTTCCTTGGCACTTTCAATGCCATCATCCTCCTCCTCAAGTTTCGGTCTTGATCGCCATGGGGACAAGGACATTCGGCGGGCGCGTGATCGCAGCTTGTTGGTGCTGCTCTCAGCATCCACTTTGGTTGTGTTGTGAGAGTGATCATCATCTTGTGCAGGTGGAATTGGAACTGAAGTTCTTGGCAACACAAGGGAAGCTGTTCTTCTTGCTGTGGTGGTGGATGTATTTGGTTTGTAAAGGGATTCACTCAGAGCCTCTAGTTCTTCAAGAAGCTGAGCATTTGGATTGCTCTTGTTAGCTGCCATAATTCCTTGTGAGTGAAGAAGATGAATGGTGATGATTATGATGATGATTTGAAATGATAAAAAGATAAGATGCTCACATAGTTTGGATTTTGGAAGGTGTATGCATCAAGTGTGGAAATGTCTGGTCCCTTCTTAACCAAGAAAATTTGATGAATGGATGGGAGGATAGAAGATGAATGGTGTGGCATTGCATTAAGCCTTGGTGAGTATGACAAATTTGAAAAATGGATAGACGCCAAACTGGTCCCCAGCAAATTTAATGTTGATTCTTCTCCTATTTGTTTGCACGCGGTAAGTGTAAGTAATATGTTCCACTGGTTCTGATGAGAAAAAGTGACACTTTCCTATCCCCCCATATTCGTTTGGAAGTAGAGGAAAGTCTGCTAAGTTAAAAACAGCAATTCAGATAAGGAATGTAACAGCACAAAACAAATAGTACAAAATTATGCGGTTAATATAACTACTCAAACATTCATAGACCTCAATTTAATAAGTGAATTATTATTATTATTATTATTATTATTATTATTATTATTATTATTATCTAAATGAAAATTTTCCTTTGTATTTTAAAAATTTCTTAAATTACATTTGAGGTAGAGTTATACCATTTAAAATGATGCTACTCAACTTGACCCAAAATTTCCTCTGACCATATCTGTATTCCTATTACATAAAAAATGTGACCATATCTGTATTACTACATAAGTTGCAGAGAACAGAATTTTCCAGGGAGTGTAATGGAACAAGGAGAGAAATGTGATAAAAGATATGCTTGGAGAAAAAAGAAAAATATAAAGACAATTTAAAAAAGTGGCCGTAATTTAGCACAACTGGTAGATAACTAAGCTCCTTAAACATATAATCCAAAGTTGGATCCTTTTGTAGTGCATATGAAGAAAGACTTATTGGAAGATGCTTACCCACTTAATGTATCTCCGAGCATTAAGGGTTTAACCGCATGACTGCCGGTTGTGGGATGCCTCGAGACACCTTTTTGTACGCTCTCTATTCTATGGTCTCACCACTGACTCTCATTAAGCCACTATTTTCAGTTCTTTAACCCTTCAGCTTTCAACTTTCAACAGCTTTCTTCTTAAATCTGCACACACTATCCCTTTTCTGATGACACCCTAATTTGATCCAAACGACCCAATTGTAAATTCCCAATCTTCTTAGCTGCAACTGATACCCAAAGAAGCTGATAGATATCTGAAGCGTGAGTACTTATGGAGTTGTATTCAAAGCCATAGATAATCTGTTTTTTTCACCCCTTACATGTCAACGCAATTATGCGAATTCCTTTTTTAGTTCCTGAATTTGATTTGATTTAGGGAGTTTGTTTCATAAATTTGCTTTAATAATCTTTACTTCCCATAGTTATTTATGAAGAATGATATTGAGATGGGTAACCCTTCCTTAGTTAGTTAGTTTGAGGGAGTTAGTTAGAGAGTGAGAGAGCTCATGTTACAAATAAGGTAGGGTTAGAGACAGAGGATTAGGATCAGTTAAGATCTGTTCTTAAAACAGTGTATTGAAATTGTACTTTACCAATGCATGTAGGAACATAGACTCACAGATGATACTACAATGCATAGTATCTACATTATCATGTATTGAATTATCTAAATATCATGTATTTAAGATTACATGCGTACAATAATTAGATAATTCAAATGATAGTATCTACATTATCATGTAGTATTATTTTGTTTAGATCTTCATTTGTTTTTCTGGGACATGTGCGATAATTTTTTAAAGAAGCCATAAGAAGGGATCTTACCTTAAATATTGTCATTGAAAATTTAATTTTATTTAGCCTAATGGTCTTAGTAGATTTATGACGGTGATCTCACCAAGTTGGATGATTTTTTGTTACAATGATCAAATCTTCCTTCAACAGCCATACTTTGTTGGAAGTTGGATGCACAATGAGTAAACATAATTACTTGGCATGGGTGTGAAATTCATGATTTCAATAGTCATTTGATTGGCTACTAGTTCTTCCTTACTAAATACTAATTACAAGCCCACTTTAGCAAGATTTCTTCTCAGACAAAAACAAAAAGTAATTACAATGCCCAAAAGTTCTCAGATGCAAAATCTCTGTAATTTACTTTCTAATTCATGAGTCTTCCTCTCACAATCTTTATGCTGGTGCTTGTTCCCTGTTTGGAGCTATTTGAAACATTAGTTTTGGCGGCTGGTTTTGTTGTCAGCTTGATAAAACCAACAGCCATAAATTGATTAAGCAACTTGTTCCAATTTTTCACATTGTAACATGCTGTTACTGAGTGTAGCGGTTGGCGTGATGATTGAGCGCTCAACTCTGCCTTGAGCTTTGCTTGCCTAATAAAGAACAAGAGTTATATGAATGTCATAACAAGACAGTGTGTAAATGATAATGGAGAACAAAATTTTCTGAAATTGCTTACCTCTTCCTCCCATTTTGTTCTCATAACGAAGACTGTGTAAAATAACACTTGCACAACAAATGCAGATATGATCCCCAACCACAGCCCCTTTTTGACAGAGAAGAACACAGTCAGCACCTGCTAGGAAAAGAAAAAGCTTACAAAGGTAAATTTCAAGTTTTACCTTGGCCTTCATGTGTAGAAGAAATGCTAATGCAACAGCACAAGGAACGCCCACAAGATAGAATGAGCCAAGATTCACACAGGCACCAATCTTCTGACGTCCACATCCTGCAAGAATACCTGCTTGTGGACACATAAAATAGAAATGATAGGTTAGTGATACATCATTCTATGAAAGCACATAGAATTGAAGAGGTAGGCTCATTGTGAATGTCTTGCTTTAGATGATCTTTGTGTGTTTTTTTTTATACAATATTCTGCCTAACAATGGTTTTGGGCCTGCTAACCTTGCAAACAATTGCTATTGAATGGTACATTGTATTGCACTTCGGTTCATATCCTTCGATAGGTGCTTTTGAAAAGCTTATTTAAGCTTGCCCTATAGCATATACACTAGAGCAAAATGTTCGGTTAAACTTACGAAATAGATTTACGTTTGGGCAAAGCAAACAGCTTAGTTAAGCCCTAATGGCCTTAAGTGCTTATCGGATAAGCGCTTATTCATAAGCTAATTTGGGAAACTTATTGAAATGAGGGGAAAATAAGTTATGGACAAACATAAGCTCTTATGCATAAGCGAATATGAACAACTTATGAAAATAAACTCAAAACAACTTATAGGTGAACCATGAGCTATTTACATAAGCTCTCCCAAACACTTGCATAAGAGTTTGTTACAAGATAAGCTTCAATAAGCTCTCCCAAATGGGCCTAAGACCTACCTATATGCTCTTTTGAGCTTATTTTCATAAGTTTCTTATATTAGATTATGAATAAACACTAATATATGTGTGTATTTACTATTTACTAAATATTTTGAGTTTATTTCAATTATTTTTTCAAACAACCATATCAATAAGCGTTTATGTGATTGATAGGTGGTATTTGTCTGCTATTTGAGATCTTTTGACAAAAAAATAAAAATGAACTGCGATAAACAAAAAGGATCCTGACTTCTCTAGTGGATTTTTTCACCTCATGAAGATAAGATATCTGCAACGTGTGAGGAGTACCTGAAAGTGCACTTTGGATCCCATCTAGGAAGCTGGAAATGGCCAAAATTGGCATCATGGCTGACATGTAGCTAATGACTTCTTTGTCATTACTGTAAACATGGCCCCAGATATTCCGCAGAAGAATCATGGTCGAAGCTAAAAAGATGCCTTCAATGAAAGCAATGGACAACACCACCTGAACTGCTAAACTTGCAGCTTGTGGATTTCCAGCCCCAAGTTCATTTGAGACCCTTACACTTTGAAACAAAGATTACACACTTCAATTACATGCGAAAGAGTCTGCAGAGTTATTTGAATAATTGTACAGTCAAGCATAAATACCTTACAGCAGCACTGAATCCAAAAGGGATCATCCAAGCTAGGCCAAATGTATTGAGGCTGATATAGATTTTTTTGTCACCCACAATGAGAATCAATTAGACACTTACAAGAGATAGGGGATATATTGATGAATGTTCTCAGTGTGTGTGTGTGATAATAGTTCAGATACTAACCATATTGAAAGCACTGAAGTTTCTAATGCTGGATTAGGAAGAAGACCAGACACGAGAACTATCACTTCAAATGTCCAGACTTTCAAGCTGTTCAATGTTAATGAATAATGACAAAACTATCAGTCTGGAGAATCTAGTTGTGATCCAATTATTGCTTATGTATGAGTTAAAAAAAAATACCAAAGCATAAGAGCTGAAGGAACAGCAAGTTTAAGGAAGTCAAGGAGATTGTGCAGGGCTCTCACTGAAAACCCAGTCCATGTTTGTTTGCAAGCAGGAGAGAACTTCACATATAGAGAGATCAAGAGCACATTTACCCAATAAGATATGGAATTGGACAATGCTGCACCTCTGCTTCCAAGCCTGGTTTTGAAAACCAGAACCCAACACAAAAGGATGTGAAGCAAAGCTATAATTCCGGATGTTAGAACCATTGGGAAGACAATGTTTTGGTTTTGCAAGAACTTGAGAAGGCACTGTAGAAGACCATATGCAAATAAACTTGGGATCATGAAACGGGCATAAGAGCCAGCTTCCCTGGAAATGGCCTTGTCCTGGTGCATAGCAACTAGAATTGGTTCTGTGTTTGCCCATATTATTGCAAGGAATACACTTACAATTAAAACAACAAGCATGGATCTTTGCATGTGTATGCCAAGCATATGGTACTGTCCTGCTCCATATGATTGACCACAAAATGTGTCCAGTGCACTAGCCAATCCCATCTGATAAAAGCATGTTAATTGAAGTGAAAATATTCAGCACAATACACACACTAGTATAAACCAGAAATTCATTACTTTACTTATACTTATTTAGTATGAAACCCAGAATCATTTTGAAACCGCCAGAGGCTCCTAACATAATGTTCTCATTATAATTTATTTTGGCTCGAGAATCAATTGCAGAATTTTTTTCAAACATATAGCATTGTTTGATGCAAAAAAAAATGGAAAAGGTATAGCAGGGAAAAGGGAAGTAGTTATTAACCAGTAAGTTGAAGCCAGTGACTGATGCAAAGGAAGTGGCCATGGAAGCACCTGAAAGAGGAAGTGTACCAAGGTGGCCAACAAACATCACAGACATTGTTTGAAGACTGTATTGGAGGATTCCAACTGAGCAGAGAGGCAGTGCTAACCATAACTGCCTCTTCACTTCTTCCACCACCTCTTGTCTCTGCCGTCTCATGTCTTCTATATGCTTTCCCACTTCCCTCTAGATACAGACTGCTCTCTGGCTCTAGGAATTTAATGTTGATGGGGTTTATTAGTGATCTTTATATGAAAATTTCTTATTTTAAATGTTATTATATTATACTTTTTTATATTATGGGACCGTTTCAAGTTAAAAAAAGTAAGTTTAAAATTTAATGTAAAATTAATTCTATTTTAAATGCATAAATTTATTTATGTTTGCTTAAAAAGGTAATAAGTGTTCTTCCAATGCACAAAAAAAGGTAATAAGTGTTTTTCAGTTAAAAAAATAATTTTAAATTATTTAGATTTAAAATCATAAAAGTATTTTTTTTCATATAAAATAACTTTGAGGACACAAAATAAAAAGAATTGTTCTTTCAAAAAAATTGTTTAAGGAGAAAATTGTAAATTTAAATTCAAGTAGTGCTAACATGAAAATAAAGATTCAATTTCTCTCTCAACCATAATTAATTTTTTCAACAGCTACTCAAAATAACTTAAGAAAATAATTAAATTTTGTTTTTTTAAATTGATTTTTTGAAAAGCACACACAAACACATAAAAATATGAGTTTAGTGGATATGCATTATCGGTGTAAAATAGTTTTACACTCACAACATGTCACGTAGGAGAAATAATAACTTTTATTTTTAATTAAAACAAAGATATATTTTATGATATGACGAAATTCAATTGGATGACTGTATAAAATCTGTTCACACTGACAGAGCATATTCCTTTAATTCTAAAAATATACATAAGTTATTTTTTAAATAAATGATTATTTAACATAATAATGTAATAATAGAGCCAAACGGGCTCATAATGTCATACATGATTTATATATGAGTTTAATTATTATGTATAAATAATGTAAAAGAATTTTACACGCACATCCAATTAGAATTCATCAATCTGTCATGTCATAATTAAATTTAAATTTTAAAATAGAAAATGGAGAGATGTGATTGAATGTGTGTAAAACTCTTTACATGTGATGTGTATTGTAGTATGATATTAATATAATATATTATATGATGATAATATATATTTTATTTTTGAATGCAATCATCTCTTGAACTCATGAGAAATGGTTAATTTCTTAAAGCATGATGAAACCATCAAAGTCACAAGATTAACCATGCACACATGCATTCCTAGAAGTAACAAAATATAGGAATTCACTCACGACATTACAAAGGTTCACTCATGTCCCAAATTTTCGTTTACAAGTCCAGATTCAGCTAACATAACTGTAACTGAATTAAAACACTATACGTTACTATTGCTGTGGAAACAGATACGTCACTAGATGACACAAGGGGGTGTTTGTTTTAAGTGCTTTTCAATTTTGTCCTGCATGTCTTATGTATTTTTGTTTCTTTGAGAAAAATTGTTTGGTTTGGAATATTTGGCTAAAAAGCATATTACACCATTTGCTGCCACAGAGAGCAAATGAGCAATCAAACGAAGGAAGATCAATTTCATATCAATGTGACATTTCCAGTTTCAACACAAAAGGGAGGAAGATCAAATTCATATCAATTTTCAATACTTGATTACTCAATTTCATCCTCCATGTGACATTTCCAGTTTCAACACAAAATGGAGGAAGATCAAATTCATATCAATTTTCCACTAGGTATTACTAGTTTTCTCAAGTTAGATAATTAAGTTACATCACATATGCAATTATACGCACAAAAAGGTTGCATGATACGGGTAGCAGGCCAATTCAGTTACTTCTATTGGCATTCTGACTATTGAGCCACGTATATAATTTTCTTGAGTAAATTATACTCAATTACCTTTTTTCTAATGTAAACTGAATAAGAAGCTCAATTACCTTAATGTTTCTTTATATGACACTAAACTCCAAACTTACTTAAATATTATACTTCACCCCATTTTTCTCAAGTAGATAACAATTTTTTTAACAGTATTCTCTAACAAAAAATGGGATGAAGTGTAATATTTGAGTAAGTTTAGAGTTTAGTGTAATATAAAGAAACTTCAAGGTAGTGAAATATAATTTACTCTATGTTCTTTTATTATCAGCTTTACTAATTCTACTTTCAAAAAATAAAAACTTTACTAATTCTAGTTATTATTCTAGTCCGTTATTAGGTGTTCATGTTCTAGAGAATTTCATGAAATAGAATCGTGTCACATGTATGACCCTCCTTCATTTTAGGATTCTTCCTTTAGTTGTAGTATAAGTTGTAATTTTTATTAATGAAAGAGTACCAGAAAATTGATGTCAGTGCTTTTCTTCTTTATTTTACTTTAGCTTCTTATATAAAAATTAGGGTTCTTCTTGTTTGATATAAATAATTTCACTTTATTAGATACTTTCTTTTCCTACCAGTTTTCCTTGACTTATAATAAAATGGCTTAATTATATTTTTGTCGCTTAGTTTAGATTATGTGATTATGGTTCCCCTAGCTTTTTTTATAGCCAATCAAATTTCTCATAAATGTGTTTCCATCCTCAATTTAATTTCATATGCATATAATCATTAAATTAATCTTCATTTTTCATAAATGAAAATCTATTAAAAAATAGTTAATTTTAAGAGTTTAATGGACATGCACTGTCAGTGTAAAAGAGTTTTATACAGACAACCAATCACAAAATACCATGTAGGTGAAATAATATCTTTCATCTTAATTTTTAATTAAAACATGAATATATTTGCTGATGTGGCGGAATTCAATTGGGTGACTGTGTAAACAAAGTTTACACTGACAGTGCATACTCATTAAGTTCTTATTTTAAATGATATGATATTAGCGTTTAAAGATGTGGGAAATTTGGATTTTTAGTTATTGATTGAAATTAATTATTTTAATTAGTAAATTTTTATGGGAATAATGGTGATAAAATTGATTTAAATTGTGAAGTCTTAGAAAAAATGAGAGTTTGAGAGCTTTAGGTAAAATAATAATAATGATAAAGAAAATTTATTTGCAACAATTAAAAAGTTAATAGACTAAATTGTTAGTATTTTATTCTGATTTGGGCTTATATTGATCGGTGAATTTTTATTTTATTAAAATGAGTTGAATGTTACATGATATATTTGTTTCGTTGTGAACTTTTTTGCAGGATCTAATAGGCCTAATATCCATGATGGATATGAACATTCAGTTTTCCATATTTAATTGATAGAGGTAATGATCTCGACTTATCTTTCTGTTTTTTCACATACAGTTGCGTGCGTGCTTCCACGAATCAAAATGACATGTGAGAATTTCTTTAAGAGGTGCATAGTTTATTCTACTTTTATTGGTGATCTGAACCCTAGTATAAATCCAATTAAATTATTTCCACATGTGGTATCAAAGCAGCGGTTATATATTACTATTCCTCTTCTAAAAAAACAGCTTATATTAGGATTGAGACCCTGAAAATTAAATTTGTATAAGCTGTTTTTTTACAAGAGGAATAGTAATATATAACGTTAGTTTTCAGACGTTAGTTTTCAGACGGAACTGTAACGGCAGACCAAAAGTGCAACGACGTGTATAGTTGGAGGACGTTTTTTGCTAATTTTGAAGTTTGGGGACGATTTTCACAGGAAGGCAATAGTTGGGGGACCAAAAGTGCAATTAAGCCATTTGTAATTTATTGATGAAATTAAATTTGGGTATTTAGATTTTGTGAAATCAGAAATTCTGCACCTTTTCATTAGTGCGTGGTTTGACATTATTAGATATAGAAATATCATAATTGGGACTTGCGAAATCTGAACAATGATTGAGAGTTGTAGGCATCAATTTTGACACTTTTTTACATTGGTAGTATACTTTTTACATATATTTACCAATATAGTGCATCTTTTTTTTTAATTGCCAAGTTAGTGTATATCGCCACTTAGAGTGGCGATACCACTTTTTTTTGTTAAAATCGCCACCGGTAGTGGCGATACCAGTTTTTTTTTTTTTTTTTACTTTCTTTATTTGCGACGGAATTTTCCGTCGCAAAAGAAGAAAGTCAAAAAAAAAAAAGATTGGTATCGCCACTGGTAGTGGCGATTTTAACAAAAAAGAGAAAAAAAAAAGTGGTATCGCCACTCTAAGTGGCGATATACACTAACTTGGTAATTAAATAAAAAGATACACTAGATTAGTAAATATATGTAAAAAATATACTATCAATGTAAAAAAGTCCAATTTTGAATATCTGTAGACACTATCTGGCATTAGATATTTTGATAGATGGCTTTCGAATGAGTTTTACGAGTTTTGATAGTGTAATTTGGAAGGTTTATTACCAAAGTAGAGCAACTTTTTATTTATTTACATGTTTAGTGTAAATCGCCAATGCGATATCAATTTTTATTTATTTTTTTGATTTTTTTCCAAAATCGCCACTTGCATAGTTGCATTGGCGATACTCAATTTTTAATTTTTTTTTTCCTGACACTTTGCGACGGAAATATAATCGGTCACAAAATCCAAGTGAATAAAAGAAAATGAAATAGTGACGGAATGTGGAGGAAGAAGTTTTCCGTCGCAAACTGTACTCTGTCACTAATTACTTTGCGACGGTGCGACGGTTTTGCTCCCACCGTTCCGTCGCTAAATATTATTCTTTTAACTAGGATTTTGTGATGGATAAACTTAGTCGCAAAAATATTGTAACTACTAACTTTGCGACGAAAATCTTCTTTCTTCAGATTCCGTCACTAATTCTGTTTTTATTATTCTCCAGGATTTTGTGACGGATTATATTTCTGTCGCAAAAATGCCAGGAAAAATAAATTATATCATTTCCTTGATCATCATCAACTACATATACTCATCTTCATCTCTCCAATCCATATCAGGAACCTCTCTTGAGAAAATCTGACTTACGGAGGGGTAGACGGTGCACTGTTTGAAAACATGAGGGGTAGAAACATTGACAAAAATAGAGTAGAGGTAGAATTTGCACAAACTTGAAACATCAGGGGTCAATTTTTGACTTATTGTTGAAGGTAATTGAGCCTTTTTTTTTTTGCTTACATAATTGAGCCTATTTCACCATAAGAAAGAGGGACGTGAAACAGAAATTTGACTTGTGTGGTGGTGCATATACAATTTCGACTTTTTTACCTTTATAGTATACTTTTTACATGTATTTACCAATATAGTGTATCTTTTTTGTTTAATTACCAAGTTAGTGTATATAGCCACTCAAGTGGCGATACCACTTTTTTTTTTTGTTAAAATCGCCACTACCAGTGGCGATACCAAATTATTTTTTTTTTACTTTCTTCTTTTGCGATGAAAAATTCCGTCACAAACATCATAGTGCAAAATATAAACAGAACTAGTGACGAAATGTGGAGGAGAAGATCTTCGTCACAAAACTTTTAGCGACGGAAACTTATTTGCGATGGCAGTTTCATCCGTCACAAAATAAGTGACGGAATATGCTTCGTGACCGAATTCTCCGTCGCAAAAGAAGAAAATCACTAATGCCGTTTATATTTTGCACAGTGATGTTTGTGACGGAAATTTCCTTCGCAAAAGAAGAAAGTAAAAGAAAAATAAAAAATTGGTATCGCCACTGGTAGTGGCGATTTTAAGAAAAAAAAAGTGGTATCGCCACTTTAAGTGGCGATATACACTAACTTGGTAATTAAAAAAAAATACACTATATTGATAAATATATGTAAAAAGTATACTATCAATGTAAAAAAGTCTACAATTTCCATGTTCAGTGTTTTCATGTCTGAAAAAAAAGATTATGTTGTGAAATTATTTTCATATGTTGAGCATTATATATAATATAAAATAAGTCATCGAAGAAAAAAAGCATTATATATAATATATTACCTATTAGTCTATTTGGAAATTTGGAGCTGAATGAGAAAAACTTTGGGTTATTATATATGTTCCTGTTAGAGCTCTATTAATTTAGTAGATGTCATTCATTACATTGGGTCATTTGCAAAATTAGTGGAGTTACTTGTTTTATTTGAAAACGATTGGGATATAGTGTCATTTGAATTAATTTGTGTTTTAGCTCACCCACAATGGTTTTAATAAGGCTCACTCCCAAACAATGTTTCCCCATACAATGTTTTCCCATTCTTTTAAGTTGTTTTGTTTGTTAGTTCTCTACCATGAGAGGAGTGTTTCTCATGGACTCATTTTTCAATCAATATGTGCTTTTGTTGTCAAAAAAAAAAGGTCACCCACAAGGGTTAACACATTAATTAATTTGGTGTGACATGTTAATTTAGGGATGAGTGTGACAACAAAATCATTTGCCTATAGGTGTTGGATTTTTGTAACTGTTGATTTTATATAGGCTTAATTGCACTTTTGGTCCCTGACAACAAAATCATTTAGGTTTTGTTTTATTATTTTTAAATTAAATTAATTTTCTAAATTAGTAATTGGGTTGAAATTTAAAGTTTTATTAATTATTTATCAAATTGGCGTGCTAATATGGCCTGACATATCAATTAATGAGTCCACATCAGTGAGTTATGTTAGCTTTCTTACGGTAGATTGACGAAAGGACAAAAATCGCTCACGTAAAAAATAAGTAGGACCAAAAGCGCTCGTTTTAAACATAAGGGATCAGTTTTGTAAAATTGTGTTAGATCAGGGACCAAAAGTGCAATTAAGCCTTTTATATAATATACTAGTTGAATACCCGTGCACTGCACGGGTGATTTTATCATTAAATTTGTGTAGTATTATCTTCTTTTAAGTTTTGTAATTTTATTTGCACAAATATTTTTTAAAGAACTTTTAAATTGCATAAATTTATAAATGTTTGTTAGAAATATATATATTTAATGAATTAAACCGTAAAAAATAATTTAGTTTGTTTATGAATTTATATATTAATATTTTCTTAAAAATAATAGATGTTAATGTTAATTTGGAAAGATCTTTAGGATGATAATTTTACGTATGATATTTCAATTTAATATCATAAAAATAAAAGAAATAAAATTAAGGGGTTAGAATGATAAACTTGCTTGGTAATTATTTTCATAATTATCAATATATAAAACTGGTGTGACATGCATTTATTCATAAAAGGAGCATGTTTCGTCGTTTGCTGGCCACGTTAAGTTCCGTAGAGGACGAACATGGGCTTGATTTGCTTGTGTGAACATATTTTAAAAATATATATACATTTTTTTGTTGAATTTATAGTATTTTTTGGTACATCGGAAAGATAAATTACACTTGCGAGAGATTGATCCCGGAACTTTTTTAGCACTTACCACTTAAGTTAACATAATATGATGAAAAAATAAAATAAAATAAAATAAAAAGTAAGTTGTTTTCTTAATTTGATTTTCTAGGATAAAGTTTATTTTCGAAAATGAAATATGTATATATATAGATAATGTTGAGAAACAACCTCTCTCAACATGGGTAAAGTAATCAAGTCAACAGAAAGCCGACAAAAATCCAGCTACTACAACAAAACCCTCCACCACTAAAAAACCCACAAGCATGCAACCATGCTTTAACACCCAAATCAACAACCCCTAATGTCAACGTCTACACCTCTGGGAGAGTCCCCATTTGAAATCATAAACAGCGACAGGTTCAACCGGATAGGATCCAAACAAGCCACACGACACCTGCAAAATAGATCTAACCCAGCTATGCATACCAAAGGACCCAAGATTCTAGGTTAGTTGACTATTTCTAAAATAAGGTAGAGCTCATTGTATAGGATTACTTTTTGGCAAAGAACATAATTATAGGACTTTAAATTCGAATTTTTAATATTTTTTAATAATAACATTTGTTGTTTTTTTAAAGGTAACATTTGTTGTTAAAAGTGTTACAAACATTATAATTTTTATGTTCTTCGTAAGTTTTTTCAATATCTTTTTAGATTAATTTTAATAAATTTATTTAAAATATAATATATAAGAGTTTAAATATGCATTTAATCATAAGACCTTCCATATTTCTTTCTAATAGACATGTTTTTTAGAAATAAATTTTACTAGAAATTAAACCTGTGCGTTGCACAGGTTCGTTTTTAAGTTATATTTTTTTTAAAGAATTTTTAAGTTATATTTCTTAGTTGTGATATTTAAATTTATATGAAGGTAAGATAGCTATAAGAAAATAATTTTAAAATAATAAATATTAAAGGAAGGTAATAACTTTAAAATATGCACTAATGATAATAGTAGGACTGAAATTTTAAAAGTTATTATAATCGTAGCTTTAAAAAGTAAAGCACAAATAATATTTTTAAAAAGTTAAATTATAAATATTCATGATATTTGTTTTCATGATTTGGGTTAAATATATTTGTAGTCTCTATGATGAATCAGATTTGATTTTCCTAAAGATTTCATAATAAATAAAAAATTATTACATAATTTAATTCAAATGTTATGTTAGTAACCTACCAAAAAAAAATGTTATGTTAGTAGTTTTCGCCAATTAAAAACCCAAATAGTAATTTATCAGAGCAAGTTTGGATGCAAGATATGAAAATAAATGACAAAAGGAATACAGGTAGCACCCATATCTTATGATTTGCTGGGGTTGAATGAAAGTTGCATAAAACACAAATAGGTGAGGTATATTTATATTTGAAGATTAAGCATTGAAGAATATGGAAGGTATCACTAATTTTAAAAGAGAGTATGAATGAGTAATGCACTCATAATAAATTAGACTGATCCATATTAGTAACCGATAATATTAAGTGAATTTGAAAAAAGGAATTGAAAATGACAAATTTCTCATTAGTTTAAGGGAATTTGCACTTTCCAATAACAATGAGAGGTGTTACCATTTACAACTTTATAAAATTATTATTCATCATATTATACTACATGCAGTTAAGATTGCTCTCAAAGTCATATGATGCAAATTGGCATGTGTAATGTCGAAAAACAAAAAGATTGCATGCAGTTTTTTTCTATTTATTTTTTCAATTATAGAGGCTATATGCATTTTTCAAAAAGTTATATTGGCATGTGTAAAGTCAAAAACAAAAAGATTGACATGTTTCAAAAGTTACATTATATTAAAAGTTGAAAAGAAATTAATTTGTTTAACTTGATTGTTTAATGCATTTAATACTAATAGCTCAAGTGAGCTTTACATATATATATATAGATAGATAGATTAGGGTAAAGTAAAACTTATTTAATCAGAAAATAAATCGGAGGACCCTCCTCAACCCATGCATGAACATAATTACATAAAGCTATCTTTTATATATAGTTTGCCACCACACTAGTGAACAACTTCACATGAACCAAACTGCAGGAGGCAAAAACTCGACTAAGATCTAAAAAATCCTCCACAATCATCCGTGAGTAGGAGCGTGATGCCACTGGTGATTTCCGCTCATCCTTCAACAAAAGACTATCTGTTTCAAAAACCAGAGATGAAAACCCCGATGGATAGCAAATATGAATATCCCATTTCAAGAACAGGCTCTCGGCTAGCATAGGATCCAACGTAAGTCATATCACGCTAAAGCCATGATCTAACTCTAATAATCGATTATAATTAGGCAAAAACCAGCAAAATACATGATAGATTTTGTCTAATATTAACACTTGAATCTATTTTTTTTAATAATTGTTGAAGAATTGAATTAAGTAATCTCATATGTTTTGTCATTTATAAAAAAATTGATAGTATATTTAAATCATTTCATATAATTTTTAAGTATTGCTGTCTTTATCTTCTTCTTACTCTTTGCTTTCTATCTTGTAGACTTGTCTAATTTTTGAGGCTTTAGTTCCTCTTTTTAATATATATTTGGTTTTTCCAAAAAAAAATAATTTTTAAGTATTATTTAACAAATACCAAAAACTCAAAAACATATAATTTTTAAAGTGAATGATTATGATGTTAGTATGAGACATAGATCACATCTATAAATTAAAATTAAATCCTAAAGTATATATTATAATCTTGAAATCATTCATGGTATTGGAATTGAAAAAAATTGTATATGGAGAAATAATATACCTTGGAGACAAATGTTTAAAAGATTAGTTTAGAAGATAAAACACATTATCTCATGGGTAAGAGAAGAAAATGAATGTACACATGCACCTATTGAAATTGAAGAAACGATTGAGTGTTGTCATTCGCTAAAAGACGAATAAGAAGAAGTGGAGAAAAAATATGTGTATAGGAGAAAAGGATGTGAAAGTCTCTATCTCATAAACTTTTAAAACAGGATATCAAGTCAAATGTCGTAATTACGATCATATTGATGATGATTTATTTAGTCCTTTAATCTAAATTTTGAATTTGAGAGAATCTTTGGTTTTAATTAAAATATTTTCTGATTTACTAATGAATACTTATGACGTTCAGAAAAAATAAATGAATACTTGTGTTTTAAACTTGAATATTTTTTTCACCAAAACAAATTTGAATCTTTTTCAAATTCGAATTACATTAAGTTATAACCTTCATTTTATAGCTTTCATATTTATTAATTATTATATTTTAAGCGTAAATAAAAATAAAAATATAAATATTCATTAATTAAGGGCATTCATGTAAAAAAATTAAGTTAACAAACAAATTAGAATTTACGGTCTAACTATAAAAAATATGAAAAATGTTTATGACTCATGAACCAAGACTCGGTTAAGGAAAAAGTTATAAACCTAGCTATTTTATTATCAAGATGAACATTCATAATATAATAAGTCATCCCTATTTTATAGAGGTGTCTAACCCTAGATACATGGATTTAGAATTGCTCATACAAACATAATTCGCCCATAAAAGTGGGTGGGTCACCTAATCCTGTAAAAACATATATCGCTATTATGAGATAAATAATACATGAATCGCTAACATGACGTAAGAAATACATAAATAGTGTGAGACCACCCATGTATAGAATAGGGTGATTGAGTCATGATTAATGGTTCGCCACATGTGAGATCGCTCGCGTGATAAGGATTTGCTCGCCAAGTATACGGGGTCACACGCCGAGTAGTAATATTGAATTCTTGCAGATTTAAGAAAAAACAAAATCTTGCAGATTTAATATTGAATTCTTGCAGATTTAATATTAAATATGTATTCAAAGTTAAGAAAAAACAAAATCTTCCAGATTTAATATTGATTAACAAAATTTGTATATTTTTTATTAGGTTGATATGAGGGTGTTTAATATTGAATATGTATTTTTTTTTTTTGAAGGGATATTGAATATGTATTCAAAGTTAAGAAAAAAACAAAATCTTGCAGATTTAATATTGAATAACAAAATTTGTATATTTTTTATTGGGATGATATGGGGGTGACACGTGGCAAAACCTTCTAGAAAAAATCTTCCTTTAGTATATTACTAGTTGAATTGCCCGTGCAATGCACGGGTGATTTTTGTTATATCTAAAATTTATTTAATACTATATTTTTTAACTTTTTACAATTTTTAATTGCATAAATGTATAAATATTTGTTAGATTTTTTTGTGTGTTAAAATGCTCTCACAATTTTGACTCGAGTGTAGTGGAGATCAAAAGTTTATTTAAAAGTGTGACTCTTAATGATTGAACTTTCGACATATACGTTCAAACAACCACCTTATTAGAAAAATATATTTAAAATTATTTTTTATGTAATATTTTCTATAAAGACTAAGATGCTAATGTTAATTAAGAAAAATCTTTTGGATGAAAATTGTACATAAGATATTAACATTTAAAATCATGATAATAAGGGTTAGTTTATAACAATAACTAATGGAATAACAAAACTTACAAAGTTAAGGATACAATATGAAACACTATATAAAGTTATAAAGCCTTCTAAATAATGTTATCATATATTCCTCATTTTATAAAGTCTTCTTTGACGTATTCTAAGAAATCAATAATGATCTACTTGCTACTGGATTCATTAAGAATAACATAGTAGCATGCTGCATTTTACAGTAAAGCCTAAATATGAAGGATGAAAATGATAAGATCCTCTGCCTAGCCCAGCAGATTGATTTTGATGATTTCACTGAAACATATAGGAAGTTGGTTAAAGTCTAAACTGTGGAACATCAAATTTCCCCCTATTCGTCTAATTCCATGCCTTCACTATCTGAGAAATTTTGAACCCTGTAATTAGGAAAATTTATTTCTTAGTTCCCTGAAAAATAAAAAGCAATAGATAAAAATAGACATAAAGATGTTAACTTTAGCCTTATAATTACTCACATTTCATAAAGTGCAACATAAATAAGAGAAAAAGAGGCAAATTATATATATTGGTAGAGAAACAAACAGTAGGTCTTCAATTGTTAGGCAATCTTGAATCAGAGGAAGAAATCACTACCATATGATATGACATCAAAGCATCAAAGATAGAAAAACATTTTTTCTCACTGTGAAAAGAATATACCTTTCTATGAAAATCTCTTTCAAAGAGCTTCAACAATAACAACATAGCAGAATGTGCACACTTTTAAACAGACAAATCACAAAACCTAAGAAATCACCCCTACATGATGTGATTAAGGCAAGTTGAGCTGGGTTCTTCCCCTCTTTATACCTAGATCAATTTCATCTTCATTTAGCCTAACAGGTCCCAACATCAATACTTTTAATCGCTACCAAATCTCAATCCTTAAACATGAAAAAGAGTTTTGTTGCAGTGACTTAATTCGAGACCAATATTTGGACCATGCCCTTAACTTAATCCTTGTGATTTGTGAAAAGGTAAAGCTCTTTCTTTCCCTTCTACAAACAACCTTCAACCAAAAACATTATTTTAGCAACTCTACTCCATAATTTATTCAAGGAATCAGAGCGCCTCTGACTAATTAGGATCAACTTCATATTGAACTACCACGACATATTCCTTAAGCTGAATCTGAGCAAATGCATTATTAACCAAGTAAACTACATTTCGACTATCTAGCTCAATTGCTTCTGTATATAGACAATCTGCTTAGGCATTTTTTGGACCTGAAAAATGGGGGGGGGAAAGTGCAATAGTGTACTTGATCATTTTGCTTTGTATTGTTTATAGAGCGATATAGATTATACCCATATAAGACTGAATATACTTTATAAATGGCATCAACAAAAAAAATAAATGAATTTGACCATTCTTTCAAAATTAACCAAAACAAAAAAAGAGTACGAACTTTTGTGATTATCAATTAACTCCTAAAAAAGCTACATATGGTATATATCTTGAATTATTTTAAATTTAACATGACAAAGATGGCACCTGATTAATGAACATTGACTTGTTAAATCAAACATAATCAAAATTGCCACATAATGTGTTAAAGAAGTAGCAAAGTAAGGATAAAACGTTTCTGATATTTCCTCAACAATGGTGTGCAAAAGTGCTACTAATCATATTGAGTGAGTCAGCTTTGTTGAAAAATAGCTAGGAAGAGAAAAAAAAAAGAATATAAGAGTTTAGGAAATTCACTTACTTAATTCTCCCGAAATTGATGGCCACAGTGGGTGCATGTGTAGAAAGTAGTTTTCCCTTCATCTGTTGATCTCATCTGAAATTAGAAAGATTCAACTACATATGTTAAAGTACTCATGGAGCTACAAATAAAATTGGCAAATCGATAACATAAAGTCCTCATTGTACCTCTGGTCACTTTTAATATGAAGCCTCTGAATCGATACATGTTTATTCACCCATAAGGATGCCTAAACAATAAAAACAATTCAGGCCAACCAAACAACAAACAAAGAAACACACATATATATTAATCCAAATTAAAAGAAAACACCAATTTATATATCACTCGTGAACGAAATAACATAACAATGAAGAAAGAAAATACCAGCATTGTAGTGGTAGCCTCCTCAAACACATGGTAGTCCTGCCCCACGAAGTAAGTCCCAACCTGAACCAACTCATAAAATACAAATTACAAAGAAATCAGATAGATTTGAGTATTTTACAAAAGCAAGAGAGAATGAAAAGGTTCAGAACAGGGGCAACACCAATTTCAATGAAATTAATGTCAAAAGGTGAGGACTTAGATCTTTGATGGCAACAGTTAGATAAGAAGGGAACCTAAAGGCAAGGGCACTTAGTTAAACTTGGCGGTGAATGGTTCTTTATGATGCGGCTAATGTTGGCCATAGGGAGGTTCCTCAGATGTTGGAGCGAGGGTTGTGGTTGGTGCTCTCATGGCTACTGCCGCCTGGAACTAACTGAGAAAGGAAGAAATGAAAAACAATGGTGAAATTGAAGAAACAACAAAACCCTACTCCTTAAAGAACTTACCTTGTAAGAGGGAAACTATGTCGCAGTCATCTCGATGTCTAAGTTATGATTGAAGTTCTCCCATGGTGGTGGGGGAAGCCTTGAGGTCGTGGTGGTCGCTTCTATTGATTCACCTGAGTTGGTCGGGATATCGCCCATAACGTGAAATTTAGGCCAAAGGGAAGGTTATAAAAGCCAACACGCACAGTGATCAAAAGGAAAAGAAGAAGGTGAAGATGGGAAGCCAAAAAGTGAGAGAACAAAAGTTCAATGTAAGGAAAGCGAGAAGGTCAAGTTGGGGGAAGTCGAAAGGTGAGAGAATTCCAGTAACTAATCAAACGCACGGTCAAGATTCAAATAAACGTATGGTGAAGATTAAATCTCTAACTAATTTTACTCATATTTATTGAATTACCCATGAAAAAAATTTGATTCATGTACAATTGGTTTTAAAATGACCGGCCGGTTTGCCCTCAAAGCTGTAGAAACTCTTCCTTTATATATATATTATTATAGATATAGATAGATAGATTATAGATTATAGATTATAGATAGATATAGATAGATAGATTATAGATTATAGATTATAAATAAATAGATAGATAGATAGATAGATAACAAAACTGAAAATTTTAATTTTAATTAAATTAGATCATATTCCCTCTGTTCCTAATTATAAGACCTAATACAAAAAATTGTGTTTATTAAGAAAGAATCAAATGTGTCTAATTAGTGCATTGGTTTTTAAAAAATGCATCTTATCAGTGTTTCATGATTATTTTCATGCCTCACATCAGCCTCTCATATCATTACTAATTTCGTCTTGTGGTTCTTGCAAGTTGCATCTATTGGAGCATAGCACATGAAATTTACCAAACCTTTCACAAAAAGAATTAAAGAAATGAATTTTTTTTAAAGGTGTATATTAGAAAATTAAAGTTTTTACTATTCACTAAAATATTTAGCAAATTAAAAAGAGGTTACCTCAAAGGTAAAGTAAACATACAAATTCAAAACATACCAAACAAACAATTAGATAAGAAAAAACATATAAATCAAAGTAAAATTTAAGAAGTATTTTTTTTTTGGTTACAAAAATCTAAGAAGTATGAAATATGAAAAAGTACCCAAGACGTCAAAAAATGAATTACTATAATTCAATTATAGCTATTCTGCCAAAATATTAAAAAATATGTTGCACTTTCCTTGGGCTTGTGAACATATGAAACACAAAGCCAACAAAATGTCAAAAAATTTCAAAGAGAAAGCAAAAGTACCCATAATAGTGAAATAGGAAGATGAAAATTTATATGTGAAATGTAAAGCTAAAATATAAAAAGAGCACATAATCAATTTCCTGCAAACAAACTCACCTCTCCATCCATCTCACAAATACATTCTTTTCCAACCCCGCCTCTCAATGTATCTAACCTTTTCATTGAGCAACAATGACCAAATATCTTTCAAACTCTCCTGCAATCAATTTGCAAAAAGGGATTTAGAAAACATTAGTCTAATAAAAAAAAGAGGTAAAGAAGAGATTAGAACAATTGATCAACTTACTCTTACAATATATCTCACTAGGAGAAGATAGAGATGAAATTGGGTGAGCCTTTGAAACCGACGACATAGAAGAGGTTCAAGAAACAAAACTTGATAAATAAACATATATTTTTAAAGATAAAAAGAGAGTAAATATAAATGTACATGATTGAAAAAATATATTTATTTGATATGAAAATATTCATTTGCTCATTATACGCACTTGAAAACCAGTATAATATTAATCACACAATAAAGAAAAAGAAATCAAATGTATTTTAGAAAGAAAAAAATAATGTTGTAAAAAAAATCTAATATTTCTTGTTTAATCTAAATAATTATGATTATTTTTATTAAAAATTTCGAAAATTAAAAAATTAAAAAAATAGTAATCATGAAAATTGAAAAAATATATTTATTTGATATACAAATATTCATTTGCTCATTATACGCACTTGAAAACCAATATAATATTAATCACACAATAAAGAAAAAAGAAATCAGATTTAATAGTTGATAGTTGACTCAGAATATGTTTTTTTATATATGCTTTTCTTTTTTGCACGGATTTGTTTTTTTTTAAACAAATATGTATTTCAAAGTCAAGACAAACAAAATTATGTATTTGAAAAACAAAATTTGTATATTTTTATGGGTTCTTATATAATTTTGTAGATTTAATATTTTTTTCTTTAATATTTTTTTTAATATGTACAAATATTTTCAGATTTAATATTTGTTATGTATTCAAAGTTAAGAAAAAATATTTGTTTTTTCAATGCAGATTTAATATATTGAATGGATTTGTAAAAAAAAAATCTTTATTTGTTTTTTTAATGCAGATTTAATATTAAAAAACATTCAGATTATTTATTTTTAACAAAAACTTTATTTTGTTTATGCAGATTTAATATTGAAAAACATGCAGATTTAATATTGAAAAACAAAGTGAAGAAAAAATATTTGTTTTTTCAATGCAAATTTAATATATTGAATGGATTCGCAAAAAAAAATCTTTATTTATTTTTTTAATGCAGATTTAATATTGAAAAACATGCAGATTATTTGTTTTTAACAAAATCTTTATTTTGTTTATGCAGATTTAATATTGAAAAACATGCAGATTTAATATTAAAAAAAACAAAATTTGTATATTTTTTATTAGGATGATATGAGAGTGACACGTGGCAAAACCTTCTAGAAAAAAAACCTTCCTTTAGTATATTATATAGATATAGATATAGATAGATTCTTCACCTACATGGAAGTTTACATTATGTATTAAAATTCTTGTTGATTTTGGGTAATTATTATTATTATTATTATTATTATTTTTAACATTTTTATTATTATTACTTTTTTTTACAGTATTATTACTTGTTATTAGCCCATATTGTAAATAATTTTCTTAGCTCCTGTGACTTTTCCATGAATAACTCTGAGAATCATATAAAGTTTTTAGCTAAAAAAAATATATATATCATGAATCTTATATGATCATATTCTGAAGGTATAAACCTTGCACTTTAATATGATTAAAATTGTGTGAAACTAAAATTAAAATTTTATGTGAAGGAAAAGTTCTTTAGTAACCACTTGAGTGGTTGAACAATATTTATATATAGTTATTTATTTTATATTGGGTAAAATGTATGTCCATATGTTTTTAGTGACTTATTTAATTTTGATTCTTAATTAAATGTGCTGATGGATTTTATAAAATTAGCTAAAAAGAATTTGTTGACCCTGATGTATCACGAATGTGCAAAAGTCATCCCGACTCTATTTTTGTCGACGGTTGTACCCTCAATCTTTTGAAAAAGTACAACAAATACCCCTCTGACAGGTTGACGTTAAGAAGCTAACGGAGGGGTTGACGTGGTTTATTCTTTTAATTTCCCTTTATTTTCTCAGTTTCCACGTGGATTTTTACAATGAAAAAAAAAGGAAAAAAAAATTGCACGCTGAACGCACGTGCTAATACCGGATTAGCACGTGCGTTCAGCGTGCAATCCTTTTCTCGTTTTGTTTTCATTGTAAAAATTCACGTGAAAACTAAGAAAGTAAAGGGAAATTAAAAGAATAAGCCACGTCAGCCCCTCCATTAGTTTCTTAACGTCAATCTGACGAAGGGGTATTCGCTGTACTTTTTCAAAACATTGAGGGTACAAACGTCGACAAAAATAGAGTCGGGATGACTTTTGCACATTCGTGATACATCAGGGGCAACAAATTCTTTTTAGCCTATATAATAATATTAATCAGAGTATGCTTCAAGTCTTCCTTCCCGGCCCTCATTTTCAAGTCATATGATCCCTACATGTATTTATGCTAAATTGCTATATAGGGATTAGGGATGGTATTACAATTAACCCTATAAATAATATAGCTTCATTGGTAGATCGGCTAAAGTTCTTAGCCTTGGACTTCCCAGCTTTGATGTGTTCAGGAGCATGAAGAAGCATTGCATTGTGGTATGCAAACTTCTTCCCACAGATGCATTCATTCCTCTCCCCTTTCCTTTCAATCTGGACAATTTAAATTAAGAATAGAGATAAATGTTGGAACTTGGAATGAAATTAAATGAAGAAAAAAAGGAGAATTTAAGATTGAAAATTTACTAAACTTTGGCTTTCCTTTCCCTGTTGAAGCAGAAGGAATGATGTTCTTCTTCTTCTCTTCCTCCAGATCATTCTTTTCCTTCTCTTCAACCTAGACAATTTAAGTTAAGAAGAACAAATGTTGGAACTTGGAAGGAAATTGAATGAATTTAAATGAAGGAGAATTTAAGAAAGAGAATTGAATAACCATGTTCTTCTGCTTCTCTTCCTTCTTGGTGGGTGCCATCTAACAACAATCAATAACATAGATTAAAGGAAATGAAATGAAATGAAGACAAAAATTAAAGTACAAGAAATCAAACAACACATTAATTAATTACCTTGATCAAGCTAACAAGAACAAAACTTTGAGAGTTACAAATCCCTTTTCTTCCTCCTTTTTTATTTCGCTTCTTCCTGAGAGTAATTATACAAGACACTGCTATATATATAAAATACAAGGTACAAGTGACAACAAGTCGGTTTCATCTCATGGCTCATGCAAATATGCTTTTGTCCCATAAAAGAAACAAGTTGTTTCTTTCATGTGCCTCTTATAATTATTACATTTTTGGCTATCAACAAATTTGGAATATGTATACTTTCTTATACTCATATTTTCATAAATCGTTCCACATCCATAGAAACGCCTCCCAATGTTACCATTCTCATTCGCCCAGGGATTTATAGAATCCTAATCTCCAAATTGAAACTGGATTAGCACGTGCGTTCAGCGTGCAATCCTTTTCTCGTTTTGTTTTCATTGTAAAAATCCACGTGAAAACTAAGAAAGTAAAGGGAAATTAAAAGAATAAGCCACATCAGCATCTCCATTAGTTTCTTAACGTCAATCTGACGGAGGGGTATTCGCTGCACTTTTTCAAAACATTGAGGTACAAACGTCGACAAAAATAGAGTCGGGATGACTTTTGCACATTCGTGATACATTAGGGGCAACAAATTCTTTTTATTCTATATAATAATATTAATTAGAGTATGCTTCAAGTCTTCCTTCCCGGCCCTCATTTTCAAGTCATATGATCCCTACATGTATTTATGCTAAATTGCTATATTGCTATATAGGGATTAGGGAGGGTCTTACAATTAACCCTATAAATAATATAGCTTCATAGGTAGATCGGCTAAAGTTCTTAGCCTTGGACTTCCCAGCTTTGATGTGTTCAGGAGCATGAAGAAGCATTTCATTGTGGTCTGCAAACTTCTTCCCACAGATGCATTCATTCCTCTCCCCTTTCCTTTCAATCTGGACAATTTAAATTAAGAATAGAGATAAATGTTGGAACTTGGAATGAAATTAAATGAAGAAAAAAAGGAGAATTTAAGATAGAAAATTTACTAAACTTTGGCTTTCCTTTCCCCGTTGAAGCAGAAGGAATGATGTTCTTCTTCTTCTCTTCCTCCAGATCATTATTTTCCTTCTCTTCAACCTGGACAATTTAAGTTAAGAAGAACAAATGTTGGAACTTGGAAGGAAATTGAATGAATTTAAATGAAGGAAAAAGGGAGAATTTAAGAAAGAGAATTGAATAACCATTTTCTTCTTCTTCTCTTCCTTCTTGGTGGGTGCCATCTAACAGCAATCAATAACATAGATTAAAGGAAATGAAATGAAGACAAAAATTAAAGTACAAGAAATGAATCCACACATTAATTAATTACCTTGATCAAGCTAACAAGAACAGAACTTTGAGAATTACAAATCCCTTTTCTTCCTCTTTTTTTATTTCGCTTCTTCCTGAGAGTAATTATACAAGACACTGCTATATATATAAAATACAAGGTACAAGTGACAACAAGTCGGTTTCATCTCATGGCTCATGCAAATATGCTTTTGTCCCATAAAAGAAACAAGTTGTTTCTTTCATGTGCCTCTTATAATTATTACATTTTTGGCTATCAACAAATTTGGAATATGTATACTTTCTTATACTCATATTTTCATAAATCGTTCCACATCCATAGAAACGCCTCCCAATGTTACCATTCTCATTCGTCCAGGGATTTATGGTATCCTAATCTCCAAATTGAAACTGGATTAGCACGTGCGTTCAGCGTGCAATCCTTTTCTCGTTTTGTTTTCATTGTAAAAATCCACGTGGAAACTGAGAAAGTAATGGGAAATTAAAAGAATAAGCCACGTTAGCCCCTCCATTAGTTTCTTAACGTCAATCTAACGGAGGGGTATTCGCTGTACTTTTTCAAAACATTGAGGGTACAAACGTCGACAAAAATAGAGTCGGGATGACTTTTGCACATTCGTGATACATCAGGGGCAACAAATTCTTTTTAGCCTATATAATAATATTAATCAGAGTATGCTTCAAGTCTTCCTTCCCGGCCCCCATTTTCAAGTCATATGATCCCTACATGTATTTATGCTAAATTGCTATATGGGGATTAGGGAGGGTCTTACAATTAACCCTATAAATAATATAGCTTCATTGGTAGATCGGCTAAAGTTCTTAGCCTTGGACTTCCAGCTTTGATGTGTTCAGCGGGATGAAGCAGCATTGCATTGTGGTCTGCAAACTTCTTCCCACAAGTGCATTCATTATGTTTTTTTTAAGGATGATGTTAAAAGAATATAAAGAAGAAGGAAAGACTAAAAAAAATAGTAGGAAAGAATGGAATTGCACTAATTGTTTGTGGAATTACTTGCAGGTATAGTTTTGCAAAAAAATCACTCAAATTTGAAGAAAAATTCGCAGGAAAATATTGGTAAAATGAATTGGTAAATAAATTTGCAGGTAATTAATAGTGGGTGGGGTGGAGTGTAATATTTAAGTAAGTTTGGAGCTTAGTGTCATATAAGGAAACCTCAAGGTAGTGGATTGTAATTTACTCAAAATTTTAATATCATTTTTTTTTTTACCGGGAAAGTCATTTATTGTAACCTGTCAAGACACAAGACCAAAAAAAAAAATTTAATTTTTTGAATTATAATAATTTACAACTTAAATAGCATAGAATATTATCTTATTAAAAAAATATATTATCTAGTGAAATTAAATTTATTCAACTTATTTGGTTACCAAATGTTTCATCACAGTTGATAGCCATGAGATTAACCCCTTAAGACTCTACGACCACGTTAAGTGGATAAGTCGCTCACAACAAAAATTTATACAACTTGGGCCATTATTATTTTTTTTCTATTGTGCTTCCTCGAGTATTCTTTTGCTAATATATCATAGATAATTTTTTTTGAAAGCAAAATATATATTGATTGATGAGGAAATGTCCAGGATTTACAACCCTCATAAAAAGGGATCAAATAATAACAAAGTTAGTAACAACCCAAACTCACCCAAAGCACCAGCCAGATCAGCAAAGCAACAAAGAAAAAATAAAAGCCTAAAAACCCAAAGGCTAGGGACAGCCAAAAAGCCCGCAAAACCCCCTAACCAAACCAACCACCTAAAACTCTACTTGAAGGCTAGCGCGCATTGATCTGGACTGCAATCTAGTACTAGGCAACATCATTCGTGCCATCGTACATTATGGCTAGGCGTTTACCCATAAAAAAGTATATGTTATAGTTCATATTAAATACCTTTTAGTGGCATTTTTTAATTTTGAAACTATTTTATCTAAATTATTTATTAAAAAATATTATTTTATTAAACATTTTTAATTTTTAATATTTTTGAAATGAAAAACTTCAGAAAATTTTAGTTTTTCTTAAAAGTTAATTTTAAGTTAATGAATGTTGTTATTTAATGTAATTAGTTGAATAGTTTTTGAATATACAATTTTTTTTCAGTTTTTTTATCATTTTGTAATATAAATTTTACTAAGAAAAATTATTATTTATTAATGTGATTTAAAATATTATTTTATTATTAATTTTAATTTTTAATATTTTTTAAATGCAAAACTCAAGTAAATTCTATGTTTATGAATGTTGTTATTTAATATAAGTATTTGAATAGTTTTTTATAATACTAATTTTTTAATTTTTTAAGATTTTTTTAATGTATTTAATATAAAGGTATGAGAACTTTATTGTTTAATGCATTTAATGAATGCAAAAACTCAAGTGTGCTTTATTTATATATATATATATATATATATAAATAAATATACAGATTGTAAACACACTATTAGGTTTTAAATTTTAGTATGTTAAAAAAGTAAAAAACACACAACCGGATTTTAAGATGTAACTAGTTATAAAGGGTAAAACTCAGTATCTTGAAAATACACGCTTTTGAAAATCCGATAAATAATGAAATAAATGGTACTTTCAGATGTAACTAGTTAAAAGGGGTGAACACCAACAATGTAATAAGAGGCACATGGAAGAAACAAAGACGCATGTGGTTTGTTTTTACCTGCTAGCTGAACAAGCCATCAATATTGACTGATGCTAACATTTCCACTTCTGGTTAAATTCAATAATACCCATGCAGCTTTTTCATGATTCAGTATATTTTATGGTGAAATCACTTGCTAAACTCTCAAATGAAATATTCAGTGCCCTTTCTTAACACTTGATTCCAGCTCAAGTTACCGATTGAAGCAAAAGAGGACAATTGTGGGTGATAAGATAATTAAGAAAATTCACCTAACGGTAACAATTTATGATTTACTCCATAGTTCTTGTATATGCATCTAATTTACTATTAATAACTGAAATGAGTTTAATTTTGACGTACTGGTTGAGTAAATTATTTTCGCTGTTATTTAATCATTGCGGTCATCTAGGATTAGTAGTTATGTTTTATTTTTATTTTTATCAAATTTCATTTTTAATTTTTAATGTGGCGACAATCTATTGAGTATTTGTGTAAAATAATTCTACACTGCATAGAGAACGCTAATGCTCCCACAACCACCATCGTCAACAACACCACTATCACCAGCTCCGCCTTTACTACCTCCACCTTTGCTGCCATTACCCCGTCGCCGCCACCATCACCGCTTACATCTCACCAGTTGGTGGTTGCGGTGGCTCTGAGACGGTAGTTGTAACACCCCTAATTTTATACACTATAAAGTAACATATTTAAATTTACGTGTAAAAAGAAAGAATCATAATTGTGTTGAAATACTTAAATACTAAAAATTGAGTGGACAAATAAATTTATTTTTAATAATTCTTTCAAAACTACATTATCAGAGTCATGAAAATAATTTAAGGACTCCTTATACACGTGGTGACCTATATTGTGACCATGATCCGACTACCTGACGTGTCTCTAACTAACTACTTATGATCCTGCGTACATGACAAATACTCCTGTCTACTATCTGAAATGTCTCAAGCAAGTTGCTTTCTTTTTCTGAAAAAAAAACATGAAAGTAAAGGAATGAAAATTTTACAATTCTCAGTGATAACAATATCCACTCCAAAAACAAGAAAAACTTACATAAACGTAAATTAAGTAGTTATATCAGCGGTAAACATTTCAAAAATAACTACTAGCTTCACCAATGAAAATAACATAGTTAAATCTCTTTCAAATTAAAGGTCATTCTTGAATTCATTGTTATCACTTATTTTTCTTGGCCCTTCGACCACTTTTGCATATTCCAACTGCGGCTTAGAGCTTTGTCCGAATGCAAGGGCGTTCCCCTGCCTAGGAACCTGTGTTCCAGGAACTATGCAACTAGATCACCTCAACTGCTGGAGGATCATTTCACTTAAAGTGTTTTAATTAACATTTCATATTTATGTCTTAACACCCAGGATTTGCCTTTCAACTGGATCCGACCTTTGAGTATCCAGGTTTGCCCTGCAGTGTTGTTCTTAACATAACATTTGGGATTTGCCTATACTGGTCGTCTTAAAGGTCACCAGGTTTGCCCCGCAATGTTACACGATCTCTTAAATATTATCATATAAATTAAATTGGGATTGTACAAACTTTAAAATATGGAATAAAACTAAAACAACGGAGAAATCGTCTATGACCATTTTCATTTCAGGTAAAACAACTAAATAGTAATAAGCTGAACTTTTAAGTTATTAGAGAGAGGCGGCAAAGCCGACCATTTCAAGGCATAGGAATATAATAACAAATCATATTAATAAAAGTTAATGTTAGAAATATAAAACAGAAACTTAAAACTAAAAAGGAATAGACTTATCAAAAGAGAGTAGTTCTAATTAATGAAGTGGACATAATTAAGATAATTAAGTAAAGTTGAGATTGATAAAAGAGAGTAGATGTGATCATAAAACTAAAGTAGAGTATATATATGGTTAAGACAAATTAGGCTGGTAGAGTGATTAAAATTAAAAGGGAGTAGATAAAGTTATCACCTTACTAATTTAATCGTTCCCTTTCTTTCATCTTTTCACCCTCCTTCTTCTTTTCTTCTTCCTTACTCTCATTTTCTTTCTTTTACGTGACTCCCTCTCTCTCTCATTATTTTTTAACCAACTTGATATCTATTTGATTTCTCTCATCTCTCATTGCACTCACACACCAATCTTCTTGTGAGATTGCTGATGGTATCCCCCTCCTTCTTAAGCCTATTTATAGGCAAGTTTCTAGTCGGTGCAATCATGCACCATATATCCACGTTTCCTTCTACATTAATTTAACTAGAGATATTTGTTTTGAACTAATGATTACAAGGCCACCTATCCACCCACTTGGCATCTTATGATTTTTACTTATATTTAATCAAAGATATTTTGTAAAACTATAGATATTTAGGTAGTAAATAATTATTTGCCACCACGTGGCTTCTTTGTTTTGAAAAGATGAAGATAATATGATATTATTAATTTTTAATATATTTTATCTATATCAATAAATCACTAAAAATCACACACGTTGCTTCTCTTTGTAAAATGGTAAAAATATAATGATGTCTTTCTTAGCATACATATATTTTATTTGACACTATATTTTAGTGTTATGTATCTTGATATTTTAATCACTTGTACTTTTAGGAATATAACTTCTATCTTCTATATAAGAATTTCTAAAATAATTCTAAAAAGCTTCTTACTACTCATATTAACATATCACAAGACCAACAATATACTTATTATTTATATAAATTTAAGATTTACCAAATTCTTTTAAAGGTTAAATGATACAATTTTATATTTATAATAATAAATTATGTTAAAAAATTGGGATGTTACAGTAGTGGTCACAATGTTGGTGTTGACGACATTGGTGGTAGTTACGACAACAATGACATGGGTGGTTTAATTGCCGCGACAAAGCGTGTATTATTAGGGCCGAGCTCAACCAAAATAATAGGGCCTACTTACTACTTGGACTAATTATTGTAGTAGGATTTCACTAAACCCTTCAGACTTGCTTATGAAGGTTGGTCATATGAGGTGATGGCTAGAGGCAATCGTTACACTAACCCTTTGAGAGAGGATTTCTCATAACACCATATCAATTCTCAAAGTACGTAAGTGATGTAAGAAAACCTTCCCTTGACCGCCGCAAGTGATGTCAAAAATGAGTCTAAGCATCGCTCTCATGTGGGACTCCTTATTTTGGTCCTATGTTGTGAGACAAGTAAGACAACTTTCATGTTTCTGAATTATTTGTGGTCCAACTCCTACGCTTAAGGCTAGTGAATTAGAAACTAGCCCCTACATCTTGTTTAATAGGGCCTACATCAAGTTTTAGACGGAATTAAACGGAAAATTAATTTTGCAACCGGGTGTAAACTTTAGGGTCGTTTTTGGCTAATTTTAAAGTTCAGGGACGATTTTCGCAAAAAAGTCATAGTTGGGGGACCAAAAATGCAATTAAGCCTTTTTAAAAATAATTTTCCCATGAAATAGAAGTAGAATTGCGCCTGATTTGAAACCACCATTTCCTTTCCCCTTTGTTCAAAACGCATGCTTATCATTTATCAACTGGAAAGATAGGAGCATGACATGATCCATCCGTGCATGTGTACAAGTAGTGTTACTCTGTTGATCATTGTCAGCACCGTCACCGTTCTATTTTCTTTTGTATTTGTTCTGAACACATCATCACAGCTAGCTTCAAGAGACTGCATTCTCTGCTATTATAGAATCATAAACTCTTTCACTAGCCTTCTTTGCCTGAATAAGAAACAAAATTTCAGAAAAAGATAAAAACAGCATCACAAAATTCAAAGGAAGGAAGATTAAAACAAAAAAGACAAAAATTCACCTCTTGCTCCCAATCAGTACGTAAGGTGATGATCAATAGAGATAATACTTGAACAATGAGTGCACAAATGATCCCCAGCCAGAGCCCCTGTATAATTATTTTTAGCAGATAAAAACAATTCAAATTGTTGCAAACTTTGTGAAAATGACAAGGTTTGAAATATAATATAAAATCATTTATTTATCTTTGCTAAACATTTTAAACTTTTCAGATAGTACATGATATAGTATAAGAGTATTTGTCACCAAGTAGTCTGAAGTTTGATCTACGCGTAATTCATTATTCTAATAAAAATTAAAGTTGAATTTTAACACATGAAAGTTGAACATGTGCATTGAGTTTTGAGATAATTGTTTCAATACAATTACTAGTGCATGTCATGTTGCTATGCTTCAAATGATAGACTTCTTTTACCTTCCCTCCAATATTCAATACAAAAGCTAGCAGGATAGCTGATGGAATCCCAACTAGATAATAAGAGCCTAAATTGATGAATGCACCAATTTTCTGCCGACCACATCCTCTAACTGTGCCTGCATAAATTAGATTTAACCAGTTGAAGATTACTTCAAAACATGTAGCTATTTCATAAATTCAAGATGAGAAAAAAGAAGAAAGAAGAAAAAACCTGAAAGTACACACTGAAATCCATCCAAGAAGTTGGATACTGCAAGAATTGGCAACATGATTGCTACATATTCGACCACTTCTGCTTCATTACTATAGGCGTAGGCCCAAATATAGCGCATTAGTATCATCACAGTTCCAACCAAGCTTCCCTCGATGAGGGCCAATACTAACACAATATACACTGCTAAATTTGCAGCCAAAGGATGACCACCTCCTAGTTCATTTGATATGCGAGTGCTGCAAAGAATCAAGCAGGTAAATTATTAGCGTTGTGAGAATTGATTTTAGATAAAGTTTATTCTAGTAAAATTAATTAGGGTAAAAGTGAGTTGAAATTGAATTAGTTTATGTTATAATACATTTATGAGAAAAATTATTTCTCTAGAGTAGTGTTGTGAAATTGAGTTATGAAATTTCACAATTGATTGTATCCACACAGAAGCTAATCTCTCCAACTTCTCACAGAATTGATTTTGACATATCGATTGCCAAACATCTATATAACCACCTAAAAGTGATTATGGTCAATGAGAGTTGACTCTAAGGTTACTAAAAGTGGAAGCAAACACACACTTAGTCAGAAAACAGAAAGATTGCTGCAGAATTCTAAAATATGATAAGCACTACTTACCTCACAGCTGCACTGAAACCGAAGGGGATCATCCAAACAGTTTCTGCTGTATTCAAGCTGAGAAAACCATATTGTATTGGTCAAAATAATGATACTTAAAGTTAAGTGTGTTTGGTACCTCCTAGCTGATATAAGAATTTTGAAAAATATCTCAAATATGAAACTAACCAGATAGAAAGCACTGATGTTTCCAACTTTGGATTTGGTAGAAGACCAGATAGGAGAACCATCATTTCAAATGACCACATTTCCAAGCTGTTCAGCAAAGTTGGAGACAAAAATTTCAAACATCATTAGGATCTCAAACTGAATTCATAGTGTAAATCGTGTTTGGATCCACTGCAGCATCTCAATGTCTCTCCTGCATAATCATAGCCATTGATTCTCGCAATCAGTGGTTAAGATTAATCTAAATTGAAAATAGCCTTATCAAATAAAAGAGTTTATGATGATCTGTTGGCCGGAGAGACAGGAGAGGCCGGAGAGAATCTGAATCCGAGTAAATCATGGTCATTTATACTAGCTACTCTTGAAATATTAGAGAATGGGAATACCAAACCATAATAGCTGAAGGAATGGCCAGTCTCAGAAAAGAGGGAATGTTATGCAGTGCCTCTTTTGAAAACCCTGTCCAAGTTTTTGCACACAAAGGAGAAAACTTGACATAGAGTGATAGTATCAAAACATTCACCGAATAAGATATAGAATTTGCTATGGCAGCTCCTCTACTCCCTAAACCGCATTTGAATACCAAAATCCAACACACAACAAGATGTAGCAAAGTAGTAACTCCAGAGCTGAACATAGTTGGCAATACAATATTTTGTGTTTGTAAGAATCTGTTTAGACATTGAAGAAGACCATAGGCAAAAAGGCTTGGAACCATTAACTGAGCATATTTCCCTGCTTCTGCAGATATTTCAGGATCTTGGCCAAAGAAAACCAGAATGGACCTTGTGTTTGCCCAAATGATTGCTAAGGGTATGCTGACAATCACAAGAGTGAGCATGGCCCTTTGCATGTGTATGCCTAACATTCTGTGCTGCTTTGCTCCATATGACTGCCCACAAAAGGTATCCAAGGCACTGGCCATTCCCAGCTGTCCTAATAAAAAACCAACAATAAGTTTGTGTTAAGAAAAGTGAGTAAACGCACGCGGGTAGCAGACTTACAAGTGAAGAGAGAAAATTACAAGCTTATGTATAAAGTATAAATTGTTACGAGTATTTCATTGATAGCTTACAAGCTTTTGTACATAAATGATAGACTATATGAAAAGGTCTTGCAGAGCAAAAGTAATAAGCTACTAAGCAAATAATGTTTACCTTTACCAATACATAAAGCAAATTCATTATTAGCTATTAAGTCATTATAACTACTAGGCTATCATTCCTAATGAGGTATTTATAGATAGAAAAGTCTCATATCTAACAGCTTATAACATACAACAGTTTACTATAATGTTGGCAATGGTCAACAACTTTATTTTGAACTAATTATATTGACTCAGTCATATTATGGCATGGAAGTTAAAAACTAGAAAGGTTCTGATTGTAGAGAAACTAAAGTTAGTTAGTCAGTTTATTCTGTCAGAATTAGTTAGACATTTCTGTTATTCATTTGAGTTTTTTAAAAGTCTATTTGTTCAAATATAGTTTGCATCCTCTTGTCATAAATAATGACTTGCAAGTTGAAACTCCGCAGTTTAATAATGATCTTCTGGTCATTTCAAAAATCACAAGTTCTCACAGAACTCTCTCTCTTGATTATGTTATCTTCTTCTTCATATTGCCTCTGATACCTTACACTCTTTTGCTCCATAAGGGTGTGTTTGGATATCTCTTTTACACGCACTTCAAAACAAAAAGTGTTAGAAACTCTTATTACAGATTGAGTTAGAAGTCTATTCACATTACAATCAACCAGTATCTGAACACACACTAAGTTAATCCATCTTAGAAACTCTTATTACAGATTGAGTTAGAAGTCTATTCACATTACAATACCAGTATCTGAACACGCACTAAGTTAATACATCAGAAACTATTTTAAGCTTCATTGCAAATAAATTACTAAACACCATAAAATTTCCATTTCTCATCTAACCAACAACATAAAACAAAGAATCTAACTTGATACAAGGGAATTTAGAGATCCAAAGATAAAAGCAATAGGGAAGCACAACAAAAACACTCACCAACAAGCTAATACCAGTGACAGAAGCAAAAGAAGTGGCCATTGAAGCACCAGCCAGAGGCAGCTCACCTAGATGGCCCACAAACATAACAGATATGATCTGTATGCAAAAGTTCAGCAGACCTGCTGATACCAAAGGCCCTGCCAGCCATAACTGCTTCTTAACTTCTTCAAAAACATCTCTTCTTTCTAGTTCTACTATACTCTTCTTGCTATCATTATCGACTCTTATTCCATCTTGCCCCAAGATTTGAATCAAGGGAGACCGTAGAGGTCCTGTTTGATCTACTCTTTGATCCATGTCTGCAGTGTTCTAATTTTACACACTGAATCAGAAGTTTTAAATAATAGGGCTGCTCTGAAACTGTGTTCTTGGCATTACCTTAGTAAGGAATATATTTAGCACTAGATTAAGATTCTGTCATTGTCAAAATGTTACATGATGTTGTCTAGATGAATTTTTGTCTCTATTTCCATGGTTGTTGTATTAAATAAGTGGAGGTTGTATGTATTTGTGAAAGAGATACATGAAGTATCATGTGACATTAGATTGTCCAAATCTATTTAGAAGTACATCAAATATTTCAAGCTTTTGTCTTACAAACATACAACTTCTATAAAAACAGTGGTACCAATGTTTTAAAAATCGGATCGGTAGTTGAACCAATTATCATTATTCATGTTTTTTGTTTCAACGTTGAACTGGTGAGAATTATTATATATTTTTAAATATAATATTGTATTAAAATACTAGGAAATTAAGTTAAATCAAAATTGACATAAAATAATCATATTATTCTTTTTTTATACATCAGAATCATATTATTTTTTTATTAGATGAAAAATAAATAAGAAAAGATAAAAATAATAGTCCATGTTCTAACTTGATATATATATATAGTAGATCTTTATTTGAATAATAATGACTTTTTAATAAACAAAATTTCAAAAAAAAAAATCTAATAAATTTTGAACCTGTTTCTTTCCTTCAAATGGACCGATCACTTGATCAATTTCCGACTCAACTAATCACTAACAGTTATGAATGGGACTACTACACCAAACTATATATATTATTGACTATGGTGTGCCATGATGATTGGATTGATCATGGTTCTCTTTATTTACAAGTTTCATATATATGTTCATATCTTTGACACGCAGCTTTGCATTGGAGATTTGTTTCAACAAGGAACTTGTGATGTTTTCTCACTGTGTACACTGCTTCCTCACGTTGTTCGGGAGTTACTGTTGTCTTATCATAACACTAAGGACCGAGAGGTCGACGATTTACATGTTTAGAGTGGAAATTTGGCCAGTTCTTATTTGGTTCGTATAATAATAAGCAAATGGTCCCATCATGGGCTTGGCTATGGAAATTTGTGAGGTTCTGAAAAAAATGAAGGCCTTTGCTTAGCAACGCTGACATGAAGCCCTCCCTTTTGCGTTAGTTCTTCATCATATAAATGTGAAGCTTCTTTGATTTGCAAATGGTAATCATGTTGAGACACTGCTCCACTGCCATAGGGATTGTGCATGTGAGGGCCCTAGAGGTTTAAGGTGCGCTGAGTTTGTTTAACAAATGTTATTTTGTACATTCTCTTTTAATTACATGACATTACTATGAGAAGAGTACTAATATATTACCTACAACTTTATATATAGAATGAAGTGAACTACAAAAAATCACAAGGTGTGCTGTGGTAGTTGTTCACCTCATCTCTTAATCATAAATTTGAAGATTCGATCAAGCATATAGAATACATTATGTGGTCAACCATTTACCACTTAATTAGTGTAAGTATTAGCAAAAGACGATTAGTCACTGTTATCTTTGGTGAACACCGGTAAAAAAAGTGAACTAAAAAAATCATGATTAAGAGATAAAATGAAGTTGGATTTTCAAGAAGTTAAAAATAATTACTCCCTTCATTCTAAAATGATTGTTATATGGATCACACTTAAATACTCTCTTCGTTCCTAATTACAAAACTCATTTGGGACAATAACGCTTATTAAGAAAACATGTAGTGAGATTAATTAATGCATTGGTTTTAAAAAAGTTAAACAATCCACCATATTTACCCTTATCTCTTACATCATTTTATTAATTGTATCCTACTGTCTCTTTAAATTTTTTTTATAGGCAAATGTTAGTTGTTAGTAATGTTAGTGAATTAGTCCTTCCTTAAGATACGAATCCTGGACTCTTCACCCTTCATCACACTAAACCCCTATGTCTCATAACTCTTACCACTTGAGCTAATCTCTCTTAATGAATGCAATGGACAAAAATGAAAAAGAATAATAACTTTTGGTAAATGAGTAGGAGTCTTATATTAACTATTAAGGAACACCAATTCATTTTAAGAGATCTTATAATTAGAAATGGAGAGGAGAGAGTACATCATAGGAAATGCAAAACCTTGGATTACAACTCAGTAGCTCATATAATTATGACTACAACAGACCAATCAAAAGAGCAGCATACTAACAAATCCTGACAAACTTGGAAGATAAACTATTTTTTTTTGTCAATTTCGGACCGTTTCGTTGGAGAGACAATAAGCCCATTTTAGTGATTGTAATTAGTACATTGCTATTGGTTAGGACTTAGGAGTCCCTTGTTGAAGATAGCATGTCTCCTGGGCCGGGTAACAACGCAAACATCTAATTAGAATTTCATTATGAAATCAGAATTGAGAAGAGAAATGAAAATAACTATCTAACTAGATATTATACCCGTGCGTTGCACGGATTTATTTACGATATTTTTTAATATTATATGAAAATTACTATAGTGTAATTATATAAATAATAAATATTAAAATATTTCTTAAATATAAATATAACAGAAAAAATTATTGTGTTTAGACATCGAAATAGATAGGATTACAGTTTTTTTGATGCATTAAATTACTTGTATTCGAATTCTTTTTTTTTTTTGGGCGAGAGATTAATCTCACGGCTATCGGCTGTGGGGATACCTTGGTATTCGAATTCTCTTTATGTAAATAAACGATATTACTGAAATATAAAAAAAATTGAAAAAGAAAATATTATTAATAACATAAGAAAACTTGAGAAAATATTTTTACTACTATGTTTTTCAAATAATACACACATGCAGTATATTTAATAGTAAATATCTTCCAGAGACATTCATTTAATTTTGAAACTATTTTTCTAGATTGTTCATTAATAAATTTTATATTTACTATTATTTAATTTAAATTATTAATATTGTCTACATATAAATATGTTTCTTAATTTTTTTTTCTCCCAATTTATGATTGATAGTTAATATTCTAACTATTTTTAAGTACTACATAATAAATTTTTCTTTTGTATAAGAAAATGAAAAGTTGACAATTAATAGTTAATAATATAGTTAATAACATAAAATATTCATCAATAATTTATTACTATCATTACGTTCAAAAAACATTTATTACTATCAATATTAAAAAAAATCACAAATTAATTTAAAATTATTTTTTAAAATAACACAAAACTACATTATAGTCAATTTAAACAACATGCATAATCATTTCAGATTTTAAAAGTAAATTCCTATGTTATTGTACCCATATTGAGAGGAGATATTTCTCAACACTCTAATATTATATATATATATATATATATATATATATATATATTTCTCTTTCGAAAAAAAAGTAAATTCCAAAATATATATTTACAAAAAGCATTCAACCATTAACTAATTTCAATATTTAACATGTTTATTTTTATTTAAAAGATTAATTCGTGTTATTTTTGTATCTAACTTTAGCACTTAATTTTTTATTTATACGTAAAATGTAGTAATAAGTTTTGTTGGTTAATTTTTAAAATTCATCAACCTATGATTATAATTAAAATTAAAATTTTAATTTTAATTTTAATATATAAGAGTTTGAAATTTTTTACAATTGGTTATAACGTAAAATTTATTTTACTATATATTTTTATTAATGTAAAGTTAGTCAATTTAAATTATTATTATTCAAAATTTGTCTTCAATTTATAATTAATAGTTAAAATTTAATCACTATTAAAAATTATTTTAAAATATGGGATATTGAAAAGTTTTTTTTAATTTGGAAATTGAAAGGTTTGACAATTATTAATTAAGATAATGAATAATAAAGTAAATGTAGTTATTTTTTAGTTTTGTATTTTATTATCTAATGTATTTAATACAAAGGTGATAATCAATGCAAAAAAGTTCAAGTCTCCTTTACATATATATATATAGATTGGTGCAGAGAAATTCAGACATGCGTCGCACACACGGTACCCTTCAATTACATATGATATTATATCCTAGTCCCACAATTTGCTACCTAATATATGTTGACTTCTCAATATCAATATATATACTGGCAAGCACAAAATTAAACTATATATATAAGGTCAAGGATTTGTTGCGTAAGTGTTTATATTATTCTCCTACCTTGTTACTAAATATTTTGAATTTGGCCGTGCATGCATATGCGCGTCATTGTCTTTGTATAAGAGAGAGGGAGTTATATTATCAACCAGAACATCCTAGCATAGATAGTAGATAGTTTTTTTTTACATCGGAAAGATAAATTGCACCCTCCAAGGATTAATCTCTAGACCTTCCCTACTCAAATCTAATGTCCCATAACTCTTTACCACTTGAGCTATCATTCAGGGACAAATAAATAGTAGATAGTTTGACACATTAAGTTTTCTATCAAGTGTTAAAAGTTTGAACATTTGTCATGTATATGAAAAAAATGATTTTCTCGTGGTCGTGGACCTCATACCAACTTCAGTAATCTTTTTCATTTTAAAAAAAGGATTAAGCTTTGACTATCGACTATGAGAACCCTTAATACACACCGCGGACAAAAATTCGTAATTATTAGTTATCACCAACAAGGTGAATGAAGGCTTAACATGTTTGAATGAGTTTATCTTTTATCAGAATTAATCCTGCCACAATAAGTTTTTCATCTAGAATTGATTTTGGTTTCAAAACTAGTTGTAAGAAAATTTCATACATGCACTACCTAATTAATGTCTAAAATCAAACGTTTAGAGTGGTTACATTTTCAAATCTATTAACAATTCTTAATTAGAATTACCTAACATATAAATGTTTCAAAAAAAAAAACCTAACGTATAAAGACAAAAATCAAATGTTTAATTATTTTACTATGCACACGTATTCCTCAAGAAGAGATCAAGCATATACACCAAATTCCCTAGCTATATTACTACTCCAACCTCATCATGCACCCCACCAAAATGAGAAAAATACTCAGATGGTTAAAATGTCTTATTCTCCGTTACCAAACGAGTCAGCTTCCTGCCGACAATCCCAATGTTGTTTGAGGTTATTCCTAGTGAGTGAGCCATGAATTCATAGTGATACCAATTCACTTGAATTGCCATCTAAGGAGCCAACATTGAACATTTTTTTAGAGCTGAATGCTGCAAGCTACATAATATAACTGAACAAAGCAAACAGAGAAATCCAATCATCATTGATCAACCTCTTAACAAGTTGGCCCATTTTACAATTTAATGCAATGGAATTTGGATGTTGTTGTTCACATTGATTGTTTGTCCTTGGTATTTTGTTCTCTGAGTTACCTATAAGTTGCTATTTTAATGCATAAGTTGGTGAAAATATTTTCACTAGAACTATATGTGTCACCAAGTATGGTAATCTAGTGAGATTGATTCAAGAACTTCAATAATTGATACCAACATTTTAAACAAAGTTTAGTTGGGTAATACTTTTCAAAGCTGGGTTCCACAGCTGGTAGTTCACGCTTCATATATTGAAAAGATATTACCTGACCAAATTTCAATCATTGAAAAGGTTTCCATGTCTCTTAACAGTCAACTACAAAGTCCTTTTCATTCCCTATAATAAATTTTTTGTTTTGGAGAATCCTGCTTATTCAAGAGCTAACAACTACGTGGGGAGCAATTTTCAATAGAAAAAATGCACCTCAACCTTCCTCCATTTGTCTTATAGAAGTGTCTCAAAATCTTTGCTCTCAACCATTAAAGGAGGGGTACAAAGATTTTTAAGGTCATCAACTAATCAGCTTTTGTGTCAAAATGGCTTTCATTTGTTAGATGGCATTGTAATTCTGATAGAGGTTGGTTCTTGGGAGACAAAAAGAATGACTTACAATACAATATTTGCCAGAAGCTTTAGTCATTATGAGCAGAAAAGATTAGGATATGGAGCATTTGTGGGTTTCTTGCTGATGGTTTTGAGTCTTTGCACTGTGTTTAAACCTTACTTGGGCCCTATACATGATTGTGAGTGCAACTTTTTGCTCTCTACCTACTTGCATTAACACCTATGTCCATAATCCAAGACTAAATACAAGCATGCATGGTGTTTTCTATATACACTGCTTTGGCAAGTATATATATCCAATCATTTGCTACTGTAAGATGGTTGTGGTAGCCATTGAGTGTATTTTTAACTCCCTTTGTTTCTTCATAGTGAACCTGAAGCTCTCCATCGGCGCTGACACCAAATTGCGGATGGTTAATGACACCAGAAGCTCTCAACATATAGCCAAAGGTAAAACATTCAGAATCTTAACAAGGTTAACTAACAGAAGTAGATGTTGCTGATATCACTGCCTGTTGAGGCAAATGATTCTGATAACCAGTGTTTATGTGATGATTCTTTGGTCTGCAGTGGAACACATTGTAGCCAAAATCCTTGTTGAAGACACTAGCAGCTTTCCACATATTGATGAAGGTAAGATGAGCAAAACCTCAATAACAGTAAAAAGATTTGAGCTAGACCGTTAACCCGTTGAATATCTTTCATTTGTCAGCTGAAAGCGTTTTACCAAAGAATCCTCCTATTATTGCTGTCAATGACACCAGAAGCTCTCCTCAAATAGTTAAAGGTAATGACAAGTTCAAAACAGTGAGAGCTAATTCAGGTCATCTGGATGCTAATGATTTTGACAAAACCTTTTTCATTTTTCAGTTGAAGATAATGTAACAAAGATTGGCATCAATGACACTAGCAGCTCTCCACCAAAAGCAGAAGGTAAGATTTGCCAAATCCCAATAAGGTTAAAAGGATTTGAGGTAGACCTTTAACTCTCAATATCTTTCATTTGCTAGCTGAAAGCATTGAGCCAAAGATTCTTGCCAATGACACCAGAAGCTCTCCACAAATAGTTAAAGGTAATTACAACTTTGTAACAAATAAGAGCTAGTTTGAGTTAGCTCTAATTGTGGCTTATCCCCCAAAGATTCTTGCTAATGATTATGACAAAAATTCCTTCATTTTGCAGTTGAAGATAATGTAACCAAGATCCTCATCAATGACACTAGTGGCTCTCCACCAAAAGCTGAAGGTAGGATTTACTCATTTCAGTTCAGTATGGTTGAAACTTAAAAAGCTTGCTCAAAAGTCAAATCAGCTCCATATGTTGGAAATTTTTAGACTAGACCCTTAGATGTGACCACTTGAATTTGATAAAATAATTATTGTGTATTTCATTGATTAATACTTGACTGAAAACTACAATATATATAGACTAACAAAGAGATAAAAAGAAACTAAATCTATCTAAACCTATCTCTATTTAAATAGATATTATCTGTATTTAAATAGATACTAATCTAAAATAGAGAAACAAATCTAAACTATATCTCAATGAGATAATACTAATAGTAAACTAAATCTAAACAGATATTCAACACTCCCCCTCAAGCTAAAGCTTACTTAGCTTTAAGCTTGTAACAAATCGAACCCAAGAAAAAAATTATCTTAATAGATATCCCTTAATAATGACAGTCTTGGCGAATTTCTGAATTGAATAACCTTTCAAACTTCTAGTAAATCCATGGCGATAAAAGCCAACTTCTCATACTTCAAATTGAATAATCTTTCGAACTTCTGCTAAATCCATGGGCAGGCAAAAGACAACTTCTCATACTTGATCTGGCTGAAATTGATGCAAGACAAAAACCAATTCTTCTGGAGTGTCGTAGGGTAGCTGAGTCAGCAAACAAGGGCGAAAAACCAGCAACAATACGCCCGAAAACAAAACAAGGCTGAAGCAACAACTCACCAACAACAACCACACAGAAATAAAACATACTTGAGGTCGATCGATTGATGGCTTCTAAAACAAACAATGGTGTCAACTTTGACACAGACAACTCTCAAACATTAGAGAGCGAGCCAGCGCAACTCGCAGCTAGAGCCCTAAAACCAAAACCAATAACTCTCAACTAGAGAGTGGGCCAGCGCAACTTGCAGCTGAAGCCCTAAAACCAGAAAACCAAACAATCGAGACAAAACAAACGAACTTTCACCTTCAAAACCAAACAAAACCAAATTGCATAAAGTCAGCCAAGATCAATATAATAAGAGCATCACGAACCATGAGACGCAAACTAAGAACTCAAACAGCAAGAAACATCGCAGATGAGAAAACACAGCAGACCCACAAACCAAACTGGAAGAGGAAGACCAGACGACCATTAACGGTGGCGCCACAACACACGTCAAATAGAGGACCTTAAAAACCAAACCTGGCCGAAACACAAATAGGACCAGCGAGAACAATGCAGCGCAATACAATTAGATCCAACCAAACACTTCTTGAATACACCCTCCACCAAACCAGCAACAAGGATAACGATTGTCGGCGGTGGTTGACTGTGGTCTCTATTAGGATATTTAGCAATATCCAACACTTCCCTTCAAACTATAGCATATATGTCATATGCATAGCTTGTAACAAATATAATTAAGATTTAACAATATTCAGATCTTCCCCTCAAGCTAGCGCATATATGTCATATGCATAGCTTTTAACAAATATAATTAACTTGAGAAGCAGCTGCTGCCGGAGAGAGATATTCCCAAAAATAGTCCAAAATTTATACACCAACAAACCACACAATGCAAAACCAATTCTCCACTTTAATAGAGAGCAAAAATCTTTTCCAACTCCAAAACCACACTGTGCCAACCAAAACCAAGAAACCAAAAACAAGAAACTAGAACAACCCAACACACTAATTGAGAACTGGATTGGACCAAAGAGCCACATGGTACTGCTTCATTCTGGCATCATCAGAAACTTCCAATATCACCATCCCAACGCATTGGCATTCCATATTTCCACTTCATGTAACCAATACTCTCGCTGGCAGTGAAGAATTATTATGTCATTCCAATCAAGAATTCTTGAGTAAACAATTGTTGAATCAATTCCCACAATTTCTTCCAATCACGCAACTGCATTAAAGGAAGGAAAATCTGGAGAAAACAACATCTGGAACAGAACCAGGAGGGAGAGCCAAATATCCTGACCAACTATACTACAACGGACGAACATGTATGTGGTCGTCGCGTCGAGTTCAGGTTTGTGCGTTACCTTCACGCGCCGAAGAAGAAGGCGCGGTTGTTTTAAGTATTAAGAAACAAGGGTCAATAGGGTTCCAAGACAAAGGGGACCATAATCAGAAAGAAACGAGGCCGTAAGAAAAGGCTAGAACGAACAAGCGCGGAAGCACAGGACGAGTGAAAATAATCCAAAGAGATTTGGAAGGTCACCATGAGGGGGCTCACGGGGGAGGAGCCCCCTCACAGCGGTAGGATCGAAACTCGCTCTGATACCAACTTGAATTTGATAAAATAATTATTGTGTATTTCATTGATTAATACTTGACTGAAAACTACAATATATATAGACTAACAAAGAGATAAAAAGAAACTAAATCTATCTAAACCTATCTCTATTTAAATAGATATTATCTCTATTTAAATAGATATTATCTCTATTTAAATAGATACTAATCTAAAATAGAGAAACAAATCTAAACTATATCTCAATGAGATAATACTAATAGTAAACTAAATCTAAACAGATATTCAACACCATTCTTTATTTTGCAGTTGAAGATAAAGAAACAAAGAGAGTGGAGCAAATGTGCATTACAGAAGAAAGAACAGAATATTGCCAAACCCAGGGAGATGTCCGAGTGCATGGAAAATCCTCCTCTGTCTACGTCGTGTCACCTAAAACAACCATTTTGGCAGAAAACATCTCATGGAGTATAAGGCCTTATGCTCGGACGAGTGATGCAGCTGCAATGAGTAGTGTAAGAAAATGGTCAGTGAAACCAATAGAAGTAAGCCAGGGAATCCCCCAGTGCACCCAAAATCACAGTATTCCAGCAGTAATATTTTCCACAGCAGGGTATACTGGCAACAACTTCCATGAATTCACTGACGTTGTTATTCCATTGTTTTTGACTTCTAGACAATTCAAAGGAGAAGTACAATTTATCATAACTGATAAGAGGCATTGGTGGATTTTAAAGCACCAAGCATTTCTTAAAAAGCTGTCCAACTATGAGATTATGGACATTGACAGTGACGAGGAAGTACATTGCTTCCCAAGGGTGAATGTGGGTCTCAAAAGGTATCATAAAGAGCTAAGCATTGACCCTCAAAAGTATTCCTATTCAATGAAAGACTTCAGGGATTTTTTGAGAAGTTCCTATTCATTGAAGAGAGTTAAAGCAACCAGAATCAGAGGTAGTCAACGTAAGAAGCCCAGGCTCCTGATTCTTTCAAGAAAAAGATCAAGATCCTTCACCAATGCAGCTCAAATAGCGAGATTGGCTAAAGGCATGGGTTTCAGTGTCATTGTTATGGAGGCAGGGGGGAGCATGAAAAGCTTTGCACAAGTTGTGAATTCTTGTGATGTCCTACTGGGAGTTCATGGTGCTGGTCTCACTAACATACTTTTCCTTCCAGAAAATGCAATTTTCATCCAAGTTGTGCCTTATGGTGGAGTGGAATGGCTTGCCACCAATGACTTTGGAGAGCCCTCAGAGGATATGAACATCAAATACTTGGAATACAAAATACAGTTGGAAGAAAGCACTCTTATTCAACAATACCCCCGAGATCATATGGTCATAAAGGATCCGTCATCAATTGGGAAACTAGGATGGGAAGCATTTAGGTCTGTGTATTTGGATAAACAAAATGTAAGGCTTGATGTTAATAGGTTTAGGCCAACATTGCAGAAATCCCTTGAGCTGTTGCATCAATAGGTATGGTTTTTGATCCAGTAAGCTGGATGCTTTGAGTGTAGTAAAATTTTCATGTTTAGTATCATATCATACTCTTCAACCCAAAAAGAAAAACAAAGGTATCAATTCACACACTTCGTAGTGTTGTTTCATTCATTTTTATTCATTGTTTGTCATCGAGTAGATTACAGAATAAAGTACAATGAAGTCATCATCTGCAACAAAATATTTGCAGGGAAAGGAAAACCTCGTTCAGTGGGCCTGAGTCTTTCTTTTAGGCACAACTTTTGGGACATCTTGTAATAGCAAACAATGAATGAAAGCTACTATGTTCATTGTTGAAAAGAATGACGACCAGACATGAAGCAGATACATGAAATTTCCTGTTGGACTTATTGATGAAAAGAATGCCTGTTGAAGCTGGTACATGAAGTTTCAACAACCGCATACCAGTTTTATCTGAATAACTTGTATCATCATTTGCATCAAGTGAAGAATTTTAAGCAGCAAATGCTTGTGAAACCCATTATTTCTGCTCATAATGAAAATATCAAGAATTTGTGATCACTAATTCATCAAGCAACTCAAAAACATGCAATAACTTTCTGTCTCTGCAGATTAATTGAATTAAAATTTCCCAAGAATCAAGTCCTGGCTTGAACCCCATCTCCACCAAGTCAAACAGTGCCGCAGCAGCAGCATCAACCATTCCTGCCTTACAAAGATTAACTAATAATTCATTTGAGGTAGCATAATGGGGTAAAAAACCCCTACCTAGCATTAGCTCCAATAAGCTCTTTGCCTTTTTCAATTCACATTTTTTAGTCAAGGAATTGAGGACAATCCTGTAGCTAGCTTTGTTCAAATAGAAACCCTGGTGCGGAAGTGTCTCAAGCATACCCAGAGCCTCCTCAACTCTGCCTTCTCTGCACAGGCCTCCAAGAATAACATTGAATGTAACAGTATCAGCCCGGCATTCATTTTCCTTCATTTCTTTAAGCAACCTAATAGCTTCATCAATTTGCCCATTCCTACTGAAAAAATCAATCAAAGTAGTGTAGCTAAATGTATCAGGTTTCAAACCAGAGCTCTTCATCTCCGCAAAAACCTCTTTTGCATCTTGAATTTTCCCCACTTTACATAAGCCATTCACCAGCGCTGAGTAATTAATTACATTTGGTCGGCATCCATTACTTTTCATAAACTCAATTACATTTCTAGCACGACCGGGTTTACCTTCCCGGCAAAATCCATTGATCAAAACATTGTAAGTGAGGGGATCAGGCATGATCCCTTCCCTTGACACCATTTCCTCAAAAAGTTCAAAAGCTTCTTTGAGTCTTCCATTTTGACAGAGGCCATCCATCAGGGTTGAGTATGTAATTATATTCGGGTAGGATGACTTGTTGTTCCTCATTTCTTTTACAACTTCAAATGCAGAGTCAAGATCCCCATTTTTGCAGTGGTATTTCACCAAGATATTAAGTATGCAGACGTTTGGCTTTTGTGTTAGACTTCTCTTGGCATGCAAGAGCAACTTTCGTGCCAAATCAACCTGGTTAGAATCAACCAGGAGATTGAGACAAGTGCTGACCGCTTCAGGAGAGGGCTTTTCACGAACTATCGGCTGAATGGATAAAAATAACTGAAGCACTTTCTCATGAAGAGAGGACTTTGAGAAATGCTTCATGAGGTGTATAAATATACCCTCATGAAATTTGCAAGTTTCATATGTCATCTGATGCAGAACTCGATCCACGGCTTGAAACTTCTTAGACTCAGCGAGCTTTTGGAGAATCGTGGCATATGTTGCGTTGTTGTGATTAAAACCCTTTTGTTCTGATACCATGTTGAATATTTTCAAGGCATGTTGCGGATCTTTCTCTCGCTTGATCAAATTGATTGCAGAGTCATGAGTGATATATTTGTGCTTCTTCCGAGGCTCAGCGGGAGTGACAGTGAATTCAGGAGGAGGGTCTGGTTTAGGTTTTGCAGGTTTTGTAAAGTTAAGGGGAGATATCCATGGCAACGAAGATGAGGAGGAGGAAAATTGAAATGAGGTGACACAGTTATGGGGCTTGTGCCTGGCACAATGAATTGCTGAAACTTTCATGGAATTCAATTCAATTCAATTCAATTCAATGTTGAATACAGAATACAGATAGATCCCTGTCATTGCGAAGTAACAAAACTCATTTATTGGAACAAACACAGTGAATTAAACATCTACAGATCTACATGAACATCCAATTTATAAGAACTTCAAGTTCCAATTTGATTGAATGTTATCTATTCGAGAAAGGAACAGAGTAAAGATGAAGAAGATAAGAGCAAGACTTACCGGCTGAGCAGGGCCGAAGTGACGGTGAGCGGTGGAGGAAGACGCCGCTGTGAAGAAGCTCAGGTGGAGGGGGGCTCGTGCATTCACCGTTTGAAAATACGGAATAAAAATTTATTTGGTATTTTAAGTTGGATCTCATTCTTCATTCTTGTGTATGAAAACATATTTGGTATTCGTCCTATTAAAATATTTTAAATTGGATCTCATCCTTGGATATGAAAAAATGTTTGGTATTCGTCCCTAAAATGGATTAATTAAACTTGTCTAAATTTATTTAAGCTGTTAATTAAATGTGTCTTAATTTTTTTTAAATGAAAAACAAAAAAAATCCAACATGGCTCATTAATTGACGTGGCAAACCCACATGAGATGCCACATGGGCGGGCGGAGCTCCGGCGTTGACCCAAACGGCCGTAGGGACTAAAACCAATCATTTTGACAAAAGATATGGACCAATACCACGTCTTGCTCCGGCGAGGGACGAAAACCATATTTATGGAAAAGGTTAGGGACGAAAAGCTTAATTTAGCCTATATTTAAAGCTAGTTGGCTCCTTCTTTGGTACATTTTAGTTGCCCAAACACTTCCTCAATTCGAACTAGGGGTGTACAAGACCTGGCCCTACCCGCCAACCCGTCCCGGCCCAAGCCTTTAGGGTCGGGTTGAACCCGGCCCGATCATTAAAAGAGACCGGGTTCGGGTTGATCTTCGAGTTACCCGACTTCGGGTAGGTCGGGTTCGGGTTGACACTCAGGTCACCCGGCCCGTCCCACATATATATTTTATAAAATTTTAATTTGTTATAATGATTAAAATGTGATACATGGTGCTCAAATTTATCTTACCATGTAGATGAGATTAAAATGTTTAAAATCTACCTTATGAATTAAATAAACGTTGGTCAAACTATGGACACTTTCATGCTCTAACAAGAGAAAATCATGTGTGTGTATTATGCATATGTGAGACAAGTGAAGAAATGATCAAACAAAATGTAAACATCTCAAGTGCAATAGATTATGAAAGAATTGGATCCTTTCAAGTTATTTCTTCTAAAAAATAGTTCCAACTTATAACTCTTTTAGTATGTTATTATCTTTAAATTTTACAATTAGTATCAAATAGTCTTAAACTTATTGTCCCTCGGGCCAACCCGGTCTCGTCCTACATAGACCCGTCCTAAATTGGACCCGCATAATGTCGGGTTGCTTCGGATCTAGGGACGGGTTAGGGTCTATGAATTGGCCCAATCAACATTTAGGGCCGGGTTAGGGTTAACCAAAACTCGTCTCAACCTGTCCCTTGTACACCCCTAATTCGAACGGATATTTGTGGCAATTGTGCACCTACTTCCCAGTATGAAGAAGTTCAAATATAAGATACTCAACCCTAACAATAAGCAAAAAATTTCAAGAGATGAATATTGAATAGTAAAGGACTAAAGGCACTTCTCCAGAGGACCAAATGCTTTGCAGCTTACACTGTTTACATCAATCTCAGGTTGTGCAGAACATTCAAATTACAAGTAGTGCAGGGACATTCAAATATAAAAATTGGGAAGAAAATAACAATGAAAAAAATTAGGAACTTAATTTTTACACGAGAACGTCGAACGCTGTGACAAACAACGAGAGCAGCGAGGGGCTTTGGTTCGCCGTAATGGTAACTGCAGTAGAATTTTGCCTCATACGCGATTCAATGACCCGCAAATAGGTTTGTTGCGGCACCTGATGAACCATGAGCGTTGGGATGAGAAGGGGCACTGCAAAAGTCAACGAACAAGGAAACATTATGGGGAACGAGGAGAAAACTGAACGATGAAAATGATTTGGGAAAAGCTGCTTGCAAGCGGTGGAGAGCAGAGGCGGCGCAGTGCAAGGTGATTGCAAATCTTCAACACACAGTAACGTGAAGAAGTGGTTTTCCAGAATGTGTGAAGTGGGAAAAGAGAGCACGTGAGTGAATTAAGCTATGTTTTAATCTCATCCGTCTATTTTAATCTAATGATTATAAATCATTTTTATCTTTCTCACATAAGGGAGGCTTTTCTCATATGATACTCCCTATATATATATATATAAAACTTATTTTTAGACCATAAGATATTTTATTGGGCTATTTTATGAGTGTTTATTTTAGAAAAAAAAATGAATAATAGCGTCAAGGGGCTCATGAGCCGCGGCCTACACCCTCTCATTGGGTGGTTTGGGCAATTTTGATTTTTAACTCATTTTGGGTAATTAAAATTAAATAAAAAGGTTTTTATTTAATTAAATTAATGGAATTTCCTAGAGAAGGAATATTCCATGGTATCTTTATTTTATTTTCTGAATAAAGCTTTTAATTAGTTAAAATTAAGCCAATTTTTTATTTTAATTTTTTATCTACTTGGTGATCAAGTAGGCCTGGCATGGGTTTAGGCTATAAATATTAAATAGCATTTTCATAGTTTCACATCCCTAGAAAAACTGAAACACTTCTCCTCTTCTTATTAGTATTTTCGAGTTATTCTCCTTTTTCGGGGAGTTTTCACAAAACTCTTTAGCTTTCTTCTATCTTTTGATCAAGTTCTTCCTTCGTGGTGGTTTGACGATCAACTTTTTTAAACAAGTTGGGGTAGGAGTTCTTAAGGAGATTTTCAAGGCGTTCTTCGTTTTTTTCAATGTTCTCGTGTTCTTTGTATTCAAGGTTGGTAGATCAAACTCTCTCTACAAACATATTATTAGTAGTTTTATAATAGAAAACAAGATTACAGTGTAGAATATTAGTATGAATACTAGATAGTATGGTTTTAAAATATATATAAGTTCTTCATAAACCTTCATAATATTCATATAATTTATGAGAAAATAGTTAACTTGATCTTAGAAAAAAAAAATTATTAAAATTGCCTTTGTTGTTGGTGCCGCGGCAAACTAGGGTATAGGGATTAGGGAGAGATTCTTGCAAATTTTGTATCTACTAGATTATTGTTAAGATTCTCATAAAATACTAGTTAAGTGACAGGAGATTTTGATTATAATTAATAAAATATTTAATTCAAATTTGTGTATAGTATAAAAATCAAATTTCAGTTTTAAGTAGAAGATATAGTTATAATACATATTTAATAGTAAGATTTTATGAGATACGGTTTTAATTAAAAAGATTTGAGAGTTAATTCTGAGTAGGGAATATTTGAAAATATGTTATAATATATATATATATATATTAAAACATATAATATATATATACATATATAATTATATATTAGTGTTTTTTACCTTTTTAATAAGTAGAATAGATGTGAAACCAAAACATATGTTACAAACATGTAGATGAATAGATCATAGGAAAAATATTAATTTGATGAGGTTGTATAGATCTCACAATGTAAACATTTGAACCAAGTTTTTAAGGAATGCATTACATTATAATTGAAATAAAATAAACATAACAATGACAACCACATGCACGCTTATTAGAACTTGTAGTCAATGATAAAAACTTCATAACTCTCATGTGTTAATCTCACATGACCATATTGGGTGGGAGGAGTAGCTCAAATGATTGAGCTAAATGTAGAAATAAGTTAATGAGGTGAACATTCACGGTACGAACTTTGAGCAAAAACATTTGTAATTTACCAACAACTAACCACTAACATTTGCTTATAAACAAATCTCACATGATTTAAGTCTTTAATTCCTTTTTGATAAAACTATGCAGAAAATAACACTAACTATTAGATTTTATTTAAAAAAGTACATGATCATGTGAAGAGTGGAAATCATCTGTTTCCAATACACATCATTTAAAATTTACACATTAGCTTTCACAATTGAGTAACAACGTTAAAATGCTTTTCATGTATTCTGTCAAATGTCTTTTTTGTGTTGCCATTCCCAGGTCTGCATTTTTCAGAAAAAAGAATGAGAAATCAAAGCCCTGAATCCAACATTAGCCTCGTGTGCACCTTTGCTTCTCCTCTATGTTCACGGTAGATCCATCTCTCTTCTCTTCCCCATCGTCATCTCTTTCCCCTGCCCTTTTATCTCTCTATTCCTCATTCTTCTGTTGCTTTCTCACACACCAAAGTCGCATGGTTTTTGGTAGCCACTGCGAGATCCGTACTGGGTTTTGGTAAACTTAATCTCTCTAAACTTTGGGAAATTTGGAGATATGGAAATAATAAACATGATAAATGGAATTCATAATGGAATATTGTTGGGTATTCTTTGTGCGAAAGCCTCAATGTTAAACAAAGAAATTGAGAAATTGATGGAACCATGGGTGCTATTGTTGCCGAATTTAGAGGATGCGGAATTGAAATACTCCATTTGTTTCTATATATAAGTCATAAATAACTAATTCTCTAAGATTAAGAAAAATAGTTATTAGTAATAAATTGTAAAGGAAATAATTAACTTTCCTATATTACCCTTATTTACTTTTCTATGATTTTTTTTTATGCAAGTTAATATTTTTAAAGTTCATCATCTCTTTCATATTAAATATGAGGATAAACTTGGAAAAAATTATTTTATGCTTCATAGATTTTAGAAAGTGACATATATCTTAGAACAATTTTTTTCAAAAAAATTGACTTATAATAGGGAATAGAGGGAGTAATAGGGATTAGGGCGGTGATTAATGTCTTATCGAAAGAGAAAGAAGAAACAGATTTAACGTCGTTACTCAATTGTGAAAGCTGATGTGTAAATTTTAAATGATCCTTCATCTTTTTATTGGAAGGACATAGATGGAGAGAGAGATTGGAGACGGATAATTTTCACTCTCATGTGAAATTAACAAATGAAAGAATCCAAATTTGATATCATGACGGTTAATATTCCAGTAATTAATGAATGAATATATAAAAACAGTACCATGTAAATTCAAATGCCAATTTACCGGAAAATATTTTAATTGCTAAGATTGAGTAAGATATTTATTATTTCTGCCAAACATTTCTTATAAAATATTCTAATATATATGTTATTACAAACTAACTTGATTAACCGTATTTAAAGATTTCATCTTATTTCATCAATCTAAAAAAAACTCAATATTTATCTTCTATCGACTATTGTAAGAGAAGGTTGAGCTGAATTCTAAAATTATATTTACTATTATTGTTCATCTTCCATAGGTTATTACTCTCTTCCATGTGTTTTTTGTTTTGTTTTGTTTCTAGTACATATGAGTACAAAATCAATTGTGGCATTCTCTCTTTCACTCTTCTCATCCAAATTTGAAATGCTTTACTTATTAATTTCAATTTTGTTTCTAATTCCAGTTTTCATTCTGTGCAGAGTGACCAAGAGCTTCATTATGGAAGGGACAATGCAGCATCCTCGTTCTCCTTATCCGTGGTTTCTTTATTGGAATGACTCAGAGGATCCTAACACAATATGGAGGCTTCCAGAGCTTTCGGCAGCAACGCTATGGAGTCACCAACGTGGTTGGTACCACACAAAAACTGAAAATGCTACCAAACTATTTCTTTTGAATCTATCTAATTTCGCACTGATTGAGCTCCCTCTCCTTGAACACAAGAAAATTATCATTCGTGATTGCATTTTGATATCATCTCCAACTGCAACTGAACAAGTTGGTTCTATATTTTTATTCTCTGATTCACCTCCAACTTCAATATTCTACTGGTATCTTGGGGATGAGCAATGGACTCAAGTGGACTATAAAGAGCAACTAACCGAGGTTGAAGGATTTGAGGTAGACAATATCGAACTTCACAGCCCATTTTACTACAATGGTTGCTTATATGCGGAGTCAGTTTTTAAGCCTCTTCTAGTAGAAATCAAGAAACTTGAACCCAGCGGTCTCAAAATAAACTCCTCTGATATTTTCTTCCCAAAATTTCCAAGAACTATCATTGGCCAAATATCCCGGATGTTGGAATCAAACAAAGAGCTCTTTCGAATTGAAATTTTGCATTCACATGACAAGGTTATTGCCGTTGATGTTCACAAATTAGATTTTCCTAGAAGGGTGTGGCTTAAGGTGGAAAGCATTAAAGAAAGAGCGTTTTTTATATCCGAGAGTTGCTCATCATTTGTTTGTGAAGCAATCAATCCTGAAATTGAAGGTGGATGTGTATATGTCTCTTTTGAAATACACAATTTTGTCTATATTTACAACATTGAAGACAAAAGCCTAATGGTGTCTCGACCTTTCTTAAATTTACCAGAAGAGGAGTCTCAGTCATCCTCTCCCCCATCATGGTTGTTGTCAAATTTGAGGTAATACAAATTTAATTTTGTAATTAATTAATTTTCATCAATTTTAGAGTAAACTAAAATTTTACACATATAATTATCATAAAATAAGAATTATTTTCAATTTGACCAAGTTTTGTATAATATAGTGATATTATTGAATGTATTGACACTATGCAGGATGACTCGAACAAGTGAAAAAGAAAGTGGTGATAAAATTCATTCAAAGAAGACAGAGTGCACAATCACTTATGAGGAATTTGGACTTCCTCAAGACATGGTTGAAGCGATTGCAAAATGGATTAAGATTGGAATTGATTATTTACATGTTCGTGCTACTAATAGATTGTTCCATTCATCAATCCCGCCAATGCAATGGAGATCATCATCTGCCATATCAATGTCAAGGTTTGATCATCTTTCAATGTCTCCATTATTTGTCTACTTTGAGAAAGACAATGTCTTAACTTTTGTGCATCCAAAGAATGGGCTCAAGTACAAGTACAACAAAAATTTGACAATGGACCTCCAACCATATTGTGAAATTTGCTATTCAAAAGCTGGTTGGCTACTAATTGCAGTAAACAAGCGTTATTCATTTTTCTTTAATCCCTTTGCAAAAGAACAAGAGATACGGCCACTTCCATATGCATCAGTTGGTTACTTCTTGAATACTCGGTGTATGGCCTTTTCTCATCCACCAACCTCTTCTGAATGTGCGATTGTTGCACTTGAATGGATGCCACCATTTGAAAATGACCAATTGACGGTAAATATCACTTACCCCGGGAAAGACGAATGGAGCGACTCCACTTTTGGTGTCTTTGGATTTCCACTCTACAACAATAGCCCTGTTTTTCATAACAGGGCTTTTTATTATTTTAATGAAAAAGGAAAGATGGGAGTCTTAAAAGGAGGAGGAGCAGAAGGGGTAGGTGAAGGGGAATGGGAAGAAGTAAGTTTGGATGAACTTGATAAGCCTGATGCTCCATTCACCAACTACTACAACAATTTCCTAGTAGAATGCAATGGCAATCTCTTATCAGTATTTGAGGGTCATTTTGGAAAGTATGTTCGAGTTTTCAAGTTGAATGAATCTGAAATGACATGGATCGAAGTTGAAAATCTGGAAAATCACATGTTTTTTGTTGGTCATACATCATTTTCTGCAGTGGCACATGTTCCAGGAATGGAAAACAAAATATATTTTCCTAGATTTTATGGTGGAAACATCGTGTTTTATTCATTAGACACAAACAACTACCATACATTTGAAAGCAATGAAGTTGTGGATTTTCACTGTATGGAAGAGAAAGTCAATTGCAGTTGGATTGAGCCAAGATGAAGTTGAGTTGAAATTGTAGTTAGGTATGATAACTTGTTTAGCATTAAAAGACTTTCTTATCTTATATTTCATTAAAGGATGTTAGATTGGATTGTGTTAGATTGGATTGTGTTTATTTTGGTTGTCCTTAATTTGTAAGATGTTTTATGCAATTGAGAAAGATTGTTTCTCAATGCCATTCATTTTAAAAGGCTTATCCCTTTTAATGTGAGAATAACGCATTTCTCTTCTTTCTAGTTTTCATATTCTTCTACTTTCCGGTAGTTGTTCATATTCCAAATGCACAAATTTCGGTAAAGAGATTTGATTAGGTAAAATTCAAAAATTTGGATCAATCTTGAGTCTTGACCAATGGTTTTTAGAACAGGTTCTTTTTTCGCTATGTTAAACTATATGGTATTTGTATGTCAATTTCTAATTAGGGGAACGGGTAATGGGACATCATATGGGACAATTGAATTTTCTTTTTGGTAAAAAAGGGACAAGTGAATGAGAAAAAACACAAAAAATAAGTTGAAAATGGCGTTTTGCGCCAACGGGGGCTGCCGGAATAGGCGGAGCTTCGGTGGCCGGTACCCGCCATGTGGCGTTCTCTTCACCTTTCGCCTTACAACTGATACCCGAAGGGTCTGTTTGGATTGGGGGAGGGGGAAGGAGTGGAGTGGAGTGAAAGGAGTGAAGGCTCCATTGTTTGTTTTATTTAAAATAGGATGGAAGGGAGTGGTAAGTAATGATCCAAGCTCCATCATGCTCCATTGGTTTCCCTCATATTTGCTCCCCCCAAATTGGATGGAAAGGAAAACTGACCATTAATTAAATTATGAAAAATACTATTTTACCCCTAATAACCTCCCTCCATAACTCCTGCAAGTTGTGACCTAAATTTCTGCCTTCACGTTAGAAAAAAATTGGCAGCCACGTTGACGGAATTGAAATGTATTCTTTCTTGTTCCTTCTCAGCATCTCAGCAGTCATTGAATGAAAACAAGAGTTTTCAAATGCACTGTCCATCGTATTCTTTCCTTGCAATGTGTGTTTGTATACTTTGTTAAAGCAATGTGTATTGGTCACTGAGAATTCACAATCAATTGCTTTGCGGTTAAAAAATTAGCATTCATATCTTATTTTCTTGAGAAAAACAGATGTTGATTTTGTACCTACATGAACAAGGCTTCTGCATCTTTGAGTCATAATAATTAAAATACAACCAGCTATTAGTACAAGTCTCTGGATGGATCTAAATTAATTATCATGAATTAAGCAAGCAGATTTGAAGGGCAAATCTGTCGGTTGACAAATTTTTAATGAAAGAATTTTGGACTTTAAAGAAAATTAATATGTTATAATAAGGGTAATATAGGAATAATAAAGTTATAACTTATTATGTTCCGTTCGTTATCCAAACAGTAGAGTGGTAACTTTGTTCCGTTTCATCACAAAATATCCAAACAGGAGAATGAGATTTTTGCTCCATTCCGTTCCGCTTCATTCCATTCCATTATATTTCGTTCCGTTCCGCTCCATTATGTATCATCAATCCAAACATAGCCGAAAGCTCCGATCATTTCCTTGTCTCCTCTCTCTCCCTCAGATTCCTCTAAATATTTCTTTAATTTCACTCACAAGTAATTAATTATGTATAATTTGGTCCGGGACCTGAATTCATTTCCTTGTGTCTTTGATATTTAGTCTAAAACAATTGCATACCCTTTGACTTTGTGATGAAATTGTTCCTTATAATTTGATCACGGCTTTGTTGCATTTTCACTAAACTTCACCTTCATATGATCCTTTCAAATGGAAATTCTCTGCAAACTTTTGAGATGATTATCATCACACATTTACCATTATCCTCTGTGTCATTTCCAACGTTGAGGTTAGGTCGGTTATACAATGTTCGGATTCAATTTTAGTGCTCGTTTGGGAATTAATTCCTGAAGGAATTGTTTTTTGTAAGACTGATTTTGTTATAAAGGAGTTGAAAGTTTTGGTCAAAGCTATACTATGTCTTCTCGGTCTTGTTTGGGAGGTGTCATTCTAGTAAAAAAACGAGCAAGCTGTAATACATGAAATCAAAACCATGTAAAAAATAAAAACAACAAAAGAATGACTCATGAAGAATTAAAACATTGCTGGATATTCGCAATTTATTTTACAGTGGAATGTGAACAAAATGGCGGAAACTATAGTGGAGTTGATGGTTAGAGGTTATTAAAATTATACAATTTAAATCAATTTTTCTTGTTTTTCTATTCAAATGCAGAACTTGGATAAATCAAAATTGATATGCCTTTTCGTTGAATTCTCTCCTAGAGCTTACAGTATCAGCATGAAAATAATTCATCTCAGGTGTAACAAGCCTCATAATGCTCTCCTATAGCTTATTATCAGCATCAAAATTTTAGCTGCTAGCTCCTCTGTTTTCATGAATTCTTTTGCAAGTACAGTAGCTAATCTCTGCTCAGGGATGAATTAGCCAAAAGCAACTGTAAAAATACACACTTGAATTGCCCCGTATTTAGGAAGACTCTGGATGCAATCACCCTTTTACAAATACAAGGGCTCAGATCTGCACCTGACAGATTCAAGATCCCTAATAGCTCTGTACAGAAGTTATGATTGGAAAAGATCCTTGAATCCATTGCACCATAGCCTTCACCTTAGACAAGTTCCTCCTCTTCAATATACCACCCTATCAACAGATCTATCCAAAACTCAACTCCATTTAGCATCACTAAACGGTCTTTTTCTACTTTTCTTGCTGCTCTTTTTCAGTAGAACAGATGCATGGTCAATACCACCAGAAGAATGGGTATCCCCTTTTAACCATAGAATAGCCTCGGAAGCAGCAGATTTTTCTGCCAGTTTTTTGCTATTGCATGGCTGACCAACAAAGTCCAAGCCGTTGAATATGACAGTAGAACGGAATTGGTTGTTTTTTAGTTGCTTCGTCTTGTAAGTTGGCGGTTCATGTCCAGCCCTGGTAAGGAATGTTTGAAGCTGATTTTTATAATTATCACCCTCAGCTCCATCACCACTTTTGTATTTCAGTGCCTTATTTGACTGTGATGGGGCCTGGCGACCAAAGACAAATCTGCCATCACAATGGTCCTCTGATACCAACAATCTTAAAGCTGAAAGAAGCTTGTCATGTGATTGTATATTCAACATGGGATCCAGAAGCTGGCATAACGAGCAGAGAATAAGTAAATATTTTAAGAACTCAAAGGGGGAGACTGAAAATTAGTAGAAGAATGTGGCTACACAAATGAATAATTCACAGAAGAATTTGATAGGTATCTAACTCTATTACTCTATTATGATCGGAAAATTGAACTTACTTTTTTCTGTATAAGTTCGTCCATTTCCCTCTTCAGAGTTAAGTAAGTCTTGGCTAATTCTGGTTTCATGAAAAACTCCAAATACCCTCCCAACATTTTCAGGTGACCATCCTGTCAAAAGAATTGCATTTTCACCACATGTTGCAGCACAATAAATAGTCCAAAGGAAACACCTGGCACATACAAAAAGAACAACTGATACAGAGAGAAATAAAGAAGGAACTTACTAATCCGCCTCTGGATATATTCCCACCAAATAAGAGCAGCATGGAATCAGATATACCAGTTGAATCCCTAAGGAATACTGAATTCACTTTCACCTTTTCATTAAACACTAACCATGGGTATGGAATTTTGGATACACGGCCATTTACAGAGTTCTGCATGATGCAGTACCAAACTTCAGAACTTTGATGGATGATATTTTCCCCCAACTAAAAATGTCATCAAAATAAACAAATTGATGGATGGAAACATCAGGTATTTGAAGGAAAAACTTACACCATACAGAAGAACCTGACCATCCTCCATTGTTTTCAGTGATATTGACTTATCTTTGTTCTGCATAACACAAGTTGTACAATAAAAAAAATTACATCAGAAAATTGCAACTAATTTATAAATAAACACTACAGTATTCTCTCCATATCTTAATAATATTATACGTATTGAAAAAATATTGACAAGTGAAAACTAAAAATTGAAGTGCTACACAAATGGAAAGGACAAGTAGAGTGGATTACCACAACAGAGGATACTCCAGGATACAAACCCGCACAGATAACTGCTCGGACTAGATGATCCTCACGACTCCATGTATTGTGGGTTTCAGAATTGTTATCAACCAGACCAATATCTTTGAGCAAGTAAAAAAATTGCTTTCGAAGAGAGTCAATTGCTTTAAGTGTTTGAGAAGAAAGAAAATTTCGCCAACAATACTCATAACCAGTTTTCCGTGCTTCAGCATCCTTCCAACCCTCATAAGCTCGGATAAGTGCAAGATGATCACTATAGTCAGCAGCAAATTGGGCCTTAGCAGAGTCTGCAAGCTGCATAAAACATACAGTCAACAATTAGGCACACTTAGATACAAAAACATTCATGTCAAGGTATCAAAATCTCTATGACCATATGGTTTAAAATTTGACCCTTGTTGCCCTTATTTTTCTCAATAAAAATTAAACTTCAGTACAAGGTAAAGTGGACTCCTGTATACACTTCTAGTCCAAAATACACTTTTATGTGGGAGCAGGTTGTTAGATATAAAATCATGTCTTTACCTAACAACTTAAGCTTGTGTGATATGTTCATTTTCATGACAAATACAATGCCAGGTCCTCTCTCCCTCCCTAACACACATACATAGCAATATTTTTTAGGTCTTAACCAAGGTACCCCCAGTCGTGAGACTAATCTCTAACCCCACGGTCAGCGCACTAAATGGTACTAGCCTATGAGTTTTTTACTTACATAGCAATATAGATTACGATAAAAGTGATCCAAGCTAATAATGAATGACAGGATAACATTTTTAACATAAAAAATAAACCAAAATAAGTATATAAGTACCCTAAAAAACATAATATGAAGCCATATTTACTTGATGGCATCAACCTAATCAACCAGTGCAAAGTGCATGCTTGATAGGTCCAACATAATAAACAGAGCAGCATGAGTCCATGAACTTCCTATATGTTACTTCAAATAATAATGCTCTTGAAAACAACTGGTCTCACGTGACTGATAACATCAAAACTAAGAAAATCAACTACTCTTTCTATCAAGAGGAACATCAAATGTCCGTGGTGGAGGGGGGGGGGCAGTAGTCATAACAATAACTTACATCTTTCTTATCAGCTGGCATTACAAATGGATCTCTCACACTAAGCCCAGCGACAACAGTCAATATGGGATCCAAACAGTTGAAGATAGCTCCCAAAATGAGCATCTTGCCAAGTTTGGGTTCTACAGGAAGCATCGACAACTTGTGCCCTGAAAATTATAAATTCAAATCTCAGTCGTGGCTCTCTGAAATAAATCAAAATAATGCATTGAAAAGGCTTGTAGAAACCAATGACAGGAGAAAATTCTTTTAATGGAAAAATGGCAGGAGAAGCTAAAGTACACTTTGTTTCTTACCTAGAACTGTCAAATTTTCATTCTCATCTAAGGCTCCAATAGTCTTCAAATATTCAATAGCATTTTGAACCTGCAGAATGAAATTTGTTGACAACATAAATTTCTTAAAATAAACACATACGATTCACATAAATAAATTCATATAACAGCCATCATATTTGAGTGCAAGTAACAAATATATGTGCAATGATTTTACCGAGAGAGGCTCTGGCTGCTGCAAAGCTCTGGATAAAAACTCAGAGATGCTTCCAAGTTGTAGAGTTTTAATTTGCAGACATAAGGACTGCAAAGGTGTTCTTAAAAGCTCTGGCAATTGATAATCAGCAAAAGCATCATAAACACATTTGGGATAAAGATGGTAGCATTCTCCGGGTTGAACACGACCAGCCCTTCCTCTTCTCTATAGAAAAGAAACAAAAACTTTTTAAGGAATCAGACAATCCATATATTTAACACAAATAAATGGTATGGGAAAGAAAACATAAGCTGTACAATGGACAATGGAGTCACATATGGTAGCTTTACTACTAAAAAACTGGAGGTCAACTTGATAGCACAATTTCTTGTGAGCAGCTGTTTAATAGTCCAACTTCACAGATTCAACAAACGCACGAGGGATGAACATCTATTTCCTATTGACACATTACTTCAATCTAATATTGAACAAAACGTCTTCAAAATACTGAATAGGCTACATTAATATTATTTATGACTTTGAACATCTTCTGACATCTGAAGTATATATGCATATATGGTAAAGAAAAACAACATACCTTGTGTACACAAAGAATGTTCACTTCACCTTACGTTATTATTAGGGTACACTGTATGAGTGTGTATAGAGTTACACTTTAGTAGTTGCTAACTGTACTAACAGTCAGCACTAGGGTTGTTATGATGAGTTGGCAATTCAGTTAGGCTAGGCGGTTATGCTTAGCTGTCAAACTGAATCAGTTAGAGTGTTTGTTAAGCTTGTTGAGCAAGCTATAGAGTTCTATATAAGTTGTAATCAAACACTTGTATCATTAGCTTTTCAATAATCAATGAGAAACACTTTTCACGGTTCTGAGTTTCTCTAACAGTTATTAACTCAATCACATAAGCTCAGGTTCTAGATATGGGTAAATGTTTTTACCCTTAATATGAAATTTATATTAAAATTGAAACATTAACACCCAAGTCTAATCCCATTTGGTTCCATCAAAAACATACATTCCAGTATAATATTTGAAGTTTTCAAACAGCTGGTCCTGAGGTTTTCTTAGATCTTCTAACCCTAGTCATAGATTGTCTTTCATTTGAAAAGAAATAGAAAAATTAATTCTCATATAATGCAATCCAAAAAACTAAGTAGAACACTCAAATACCTGTCGCGAAGCAGCTTTTGAGATCCAAGACGGAAGCAAACAAGGAGTGTTATTTATTGCATCATATGATGTCTCTTTTGCTTTTCCACAATCTACCACAAAGACAACATCATTGATGGTAATACTAGTCTCTGCCATGTTAGTAGCAAGAACAATTTTCCTCACCCCTCCTTCTGGATTTTCAAATATCAACTTCTGCAGAAGAAAAGGCAAAACAGGAATCCAAACAGTTCATTGCAGAATATATTGAATGCATAAATTTGACTAGAAATATAAGGTGAAATTTAGAAGTGATTTATTCAGCTAGAGTATAAAAATTTAGTTGCTTCAATATAAGAAGTGTTAAGGTCCTATATTGACTAGAGATATGGCTAAAGAAGTCAGGGTAGGCCCAACCAAATTCTCAAGAAAAAGAAAAACTCTGTCCTCCCCAGTAAAAGAAGGCGTTAGAAAGCAAGATGCTGAAATAGTCAATTACTGCTGCAAAGTGCAAATTCATGCTTGACAAGACTTTCTAAAATTTTGTTTTCAAGTTTGATATTAAAATCTCTCTCCTTTTATCAAACGAATAGATAACATGCTCCCAAAAACCAATAATACAGTACCCAATTTTAATAAATTGTACTTAACTTTGAATAAACTTAAGAGAGTCATTATGTCCAAAATTCTAAGACAGATTTAGCTATTAAATATCCATTGAATTGTAACCTAGATAGCAACAAGAACTATCTACAGTGTTTTCTTTTCAGCTTATCACCTGCTCAGCACTGGCCATAGAACCATGGCATGCAAGAAGTAATACTCGGCTCTGATCACCCAGCAAAGGATGAGCTTGGAGCTGATCCTTTAAAGTGTTTATATCATCCCAACCAGTCATAAATACCAGAATAGCACCTGGCCTTTCATTCTTAACAATGTGGCAAAGCACGTGTTCAATAAGGTTAAAACCAATTGAGTCAGGACACCAGCAAGACAATGACTCTCGAGTGCGTAGGCTATATCCCTTAATGTCTGCAACCTTTAATGCATCCTGTGCAAATCATAGAGAGGTTAGTAGAATAGCAAAAAACACCTTTAAAAAAAAGCAAAGCCTTCCCACTCAACTTGTATACCTCAACAGTAGAAGCAATCTGGCTCTTTTTATTTCTGAAAGCTTGAGCTTGTTTCTGCATTTTCCATGTCTTTTCTTGACCATAGTCATCAATTTGATTATTAGGAGTCAACCGATATCCAGTCCTTTCCAGAACATCTTCAAGAAAATGCGCTCGAACTGGAAATGTAAAACCCTAGAAGTTCCACAGGTCCCCAAAAATCAAAAGTAAAATAAGTCATCATGTCTTTCACTGTTTCACATAATCTGCAAGCTTATCTATACTCATCCCAAAAGAACAAAACGTGCAATTTCCACCCAGATATTGCAAAAAATAAGCTGTTAGTTTACAATCCTTCAAAAAGTTAATATGCCAAAAAATCCACCCAGAGCTTTTCCTTCAACAACTAAGTGGATGAACTGCTAAACTACACAGTTATACTAAGAATCTTATACAACCAAAATCAAGAGATAAAAATCATCATGTCCATAAAAACAGAATATCACTGGTCATTGGCAAGTTCATGAATACATCACATCAGAACAAATATTATGGCTATTCAAATACAATGGTATAATAAGATAAATTTGGATGGCACTTGTTGAAGTTTAACAGATTTACAGAAATGAGTATCCTGAGCTTACAGGTATATGCATAGTTGGTGCACCATCAAAGTAGGAAGAAAAAAGCTCAGCATTTAAGGTTGCACTCATCAAAATTAACCTCAAATCAGGACGACGAGGGAGAAGTTCCTTCAGGACAATGAGAAGAAAATCTAACAAAAGTGAACAAATGGTAAGATGATACTGTCATATTGAATAGAACCAAACAACATTGGAATATAACAATTATGTAGCTACCTTCATTCATTCCACGTTCATGAATTTCATCAACAATAACATGAGTTACACCTTTTAAGTTCCTATCCACAAGTAGCCTCCGCAATAATACACCAGTGGTACAAAAAAGAAGACGAGTATCCCTCCCTTTCATACCCTCCAAACGAACTTTGTAGCCAACCTATCAGAAGAAAAACATACAGGGGTTTTAAGTTAATCATATGCATCTGAGTAGAAGTAATTCAAGCATCAGCAAGCTCAAAAGGCCATAAACTAACAGATTCTCCCAATTTATCCCCTCGCTCTGCTGCAACTCTTTCAGAAACAGACATAGCAGATATTCTTCTGGGCTGAGTGCAAATTATATTACATGCAGCTCCACGTGCAGCTTCAATCTCAGTTTCTAATATGTATTGAGGAAGTTGTGTGGTCTTACCACAACCAGTTTCACCTGAGACAACAACAACCTGCAAATTTTCATTTACCAATTAATATAAATTATCATTAAGCATGAGCAGATTAGAATTCAAAGTTTCTGTAATAGACCTGCAAAGAAAATGTTAACATTTACATTTTCTCAGAAACAGTAGGTTGATCAATTTGATAGTTAGCTTTCGGCTGCTAGAAATACAAAATGTAAAAAATGTAGTTTATAGGATTCTAATCTTCAAAACTTTACTAAAGCATAATGCAGTTTTGGTTATTTAATCTATAACCAATGACAGAAGTTGTTGCATTTGTTTGATAAAACTGTGTATGACTGTATTCCAGTGTCTATATCTCTCTATGCATGTCCCTTTATTCCTCCCTCGCCCTAATCTTTTACATGCCTACCAGACGTAATATGCAATCCAGTTCATCCCATGCAAAAGCTTCACATATTTCAATATGTAATACAGCAATGACGTATTATGAAAATTAGGGCAAGATTAGGTTCTATTTCCATTTCCCATTTTCAGTTTTAGTTACAGAAGTAACAGTTTTCACTTTGTTTTGTTTTCAAAGTTTTGTGCAGAAAAAGTGAAAGCAAATTTTGAAAACACAAAACAAAGTGAAAACAAGACGGCATTATTGTACTTAAATATGAAAATAGGAAATGGAAATAGAAAATGTTTTATGAAACCAAACAGGTTCTAAAATTTTGTAGCTGAGGCATAACCAATGTTCGTTGTGCATAGAAAATAATGTTTCATATAAATATTATTATTCTGATTAATCCAAGACCAACATCATCTTCCAAGGTTCATACATAGGCATCATATTCTAAAGCTTTTCTATCTTGGTTTTCTTTTGTAAAGGAAAAATTACATTGAAGGCAAGTAATAAATAACCAATCACAAAGAGCACCATTTAATTCTATTTCACCTGATTCTCTGAAACGACTTTCAGAAATGCATCCTTCGCTTTGAATGCAGGAAGACTTTTACGAAGTTCAAGCATCTTTTGCCCTTCAGGACACTCCTATGGATAAACCAGTATGTGTTATAACATTTTGGAAGGCTAACACAATAACAGAGGAGATTCAAGTATAGAAAATTTCACATTGAAAAGATCAATAATGTCACAGCTGACAACATGATCTATCAAAAGGTCTGAAACCACAACATGAATTATAGTATGCATACAGAATACTAAATTATGGTTCGTTAATCTGCAAGTTGGAAATATTACAATGAAATATCCATATTACCCAAAAATAATTTAACATATCACTAGCTTTGTATCCACTAAAAATGTATTGTCAAGTTAAAAGATATTAACTCTTACGAGAATAATACAGGTCAAGGATGAACCCTATGTCCATTTGTAAAAATATTTAAAATGCTAGATGTATGCACTAAAAAACATGGCTGCACTATAAAAAATTTACAATTCACAGTTTGCTTAAATTCACACCCCCACTGAATGTGAGTTAGGCCAAACTACTGAAATGCCAACTGAGACAATAATGGCAAATCAGGTGCATTTAAGAGTTCAGACTGGGAAAGACAATAAACCTGCCAATCTTGTTGTTGTTGACGCAGTTGCAAACTTCTTCGTTGAAGGATTTTCTCCTTGACAACACTATTATGGGTCATGGGCTCCGGCTGCTCATAAACTCCATCATTGGCAGGAATGCCTCTAGCATCACTTGATGTACGCAATGAATCATCCAAAGCACCTATTCTTTTTGTAGCCTTATGTGAAAGATGGGTAAGGAGATGAGCGTCTACTTCTCTATGAACAGTAAACGGCAAGGTTACCTGTAAGAGCATGGAAAAGCAGTCAATCAGAACACATGCGAGAGAAGGAAGAGAATTTACGAAAATCGCATTTTTATAGAATTAAAATCATAAAGTGGCTGTTGTCAGTTACTCTGTTAATAACTCCTAGCACTGTTTGGTGCTTCAAATTGTGCCCAAAATTTTACATTGGAATTGCAATTGATATTGGGACACTGCTTTCTTAATTTCCTGTTTGTTATCCATTTAGACTTTCCTGACTCCTTATCTCAATTACAAGGAACTAAAATAAACGCTTTCCAATTCTGATGTCCAAACCCATACCCTAAAATCCAAAGTCTTGGGAGTTGAGAGATATTGACTTTGCATCCTAAACTTTGCACTTGTGACTTATCACCTACATTAAAGAAAACAGCCTAGCCACTTAAAGATCAATAATCAATACTATGAAAACCTTTCTAGCCAAGCATCTCAACTTCGATTTGCATCGCTGTTATCATTTCCATAGCCACGGTCACCTACCCAACCTCTACTCTCATCAACCATCACTGTCAACAACTACAACAGACTGACAGAGTCTCCTTCACTGGAATCACTGATGACATTGTCATTGATGGTTTGTTGCTACGTAACATATGCTAATACAAGCGTCAATATTATAAAGTACAAAATAATGTATTATTTCAATTTAATTACAAAAACTGGCAAACATACTTTAGAAGTCTTCATGGTATAACTTTCTTTTTGATTGGATGTGTAATTAAAGAAAATTAACCTTTTAAGATTCTGAAGTAATTCCATTTCTAGGCTTGCAACTACAATGGTAATCCTAAAGACTTAAGCTCAAGTCCAATCATGTTGGCGCTGGTGTAAGGTATGGTTTCCTTTCATTAATTGAGAAAAATGTTTGATGCAAAGCAATTACCTCTCTCTGTGGACGCTTATCATCCAAATCAGGGCGGTAATTGGGCAAAGGTGACTTGCTAAAAACAAGGACTCTCGCATACTGTCGGCTGCCAATTGAAAAGTTGAACAATACAAGAGAAAAAACAAACAAATATATGTGAATTGAGAAGACGGGTAGCAACTAACCTGTATAAACCCATCCTGGTAGCTAAAGGTGAAAGCTGGTCGAAATCACGGCGGTCCTTCTTCTCCCTGGAGACAACTTCGTGGTCGTCTTTATTGCGAAGAAGCATGGTGAGCTTCCACCTCCACTCATCAATGTTTTCGAGGGTTGATTCGCCCTAATAATAAGTCATAATCAACACTCACACTAGTCAATTGTAGAGATAGATGAAACTGAGCTGAACTAACCAATTGTTTTTGCTGAGAAGGAGCCAATTCGACATCGGAATCCTCATCACTGGACTCGTCCTGGTAGGCAAAACGCCCGTAAGTGGAGCTCTGCTGGTGCCAGAAGGGTAGAGCTACAGTGCTTCTCCTGAGGCTCGCAGCAGTACGAGTGTGGCGGAGGGCGGCGGAGCAGGAGGAAACGCGGAGGCGGAGGGTTACGGTGGAGGTGGGAAGAGAAGAAAGTCTGCGCCTGGCGGTTAGGAAAGGAGTTGTGGCGGTTCGGAATCGGATGTAGCGGTTGAATATAGCCATTGGCATTGGCATTGGCATGGTGTGAGTCTGAGTCTGATGATGAGATGATGGTGAACTGCACTGGCCAAGCAGTTTTGCATCCCTAACTCCTCCCCTCTTTATATTTTCTCTCCTTTTTATTCATTATTTATATTTATTATATAAAATCAATTTTTCTTTTCTTCTTTTCTGGACAGTTTTGCAATCTAAGCTTAGGTTGGAAAGTTTACAGCAAAATTGAGATGAAATGAAATTTTAATTTTAAATATTTAAATTTTTTTATTTTGAAGTAATATTTCTCGGTCCCACCTTTTTACCACAAAATAGAAAAGAGAACTGCTTTGTGACAAACCCTTGCTCAACCTGGTTTATCTTGGGTGGCTGTCGTGTCGCCCCTGTGCACGGCGGCAACCCCGCTCTGTTCTTGTCTTTCTGTTTTAGACTCATGTTGTCCATGTTCTTATAGCTTTTTGAAGTCCGGCGACTTTGTATGCGATGGTTGCCTTTCGAATTGGCCCCTTGTATTCCAATAAAGCGGTGGTGGTGTCCCTTGTTGTTCCTTCTTCCTTTCACGACAGAAGATCTCCGGATCTAACAGTACTCTTCTTCTCAACGATGACAGATCTCTTGAGATCAGGGTCTTTCCGTCCTTCATTGGTGGGTTGTAATGGCTTCATCGTGCCTTCGTCGATCTTGGAGGTGGTGCGTCTAGTGAAGGCGTAAATGTTATTACTTTTATATTTTTTATTGTTTAATTATTTTTATTGGGAAATATCTCTCATGCTTGTTTTTTTTTTTCTTTTTTCGTTTGTTCCATATAGGAGTAGAAATTTTGCTTAAATAAGCTCAGTTTGTTTAAAAAATTCAAGGTCTAAGCTTGGTCTATTACCTGACATAAGCTTTTAATTTCTTTAGAACTGAGCGTAATCTATTTGAAAGTTTGGCCTGATCTAGTGGCAAAACTACCTTGGAGTTGAGATAAAGGAGATAGATCGTGCCCCTAAGGTTATAGAAAAACTCTCAAACTTGCTCAATATTTCATTTAAGTAATATTTTATTTTTAATAGGATAATATCTATTTAATCATTCTTGCTCAATTAAAAAAAACATACTTTTTTTTTTCTGAAATGAAATAAAAAACCATACTTACTCTCTTAGAACGTATTGAGCATAAAAAATAATTTTTTTTTCTCTCATTCATTAATTAATTTAATTGGAGTATTGAATTAGCATGTTAATAATGCTACGAACTAAGAACTCATGGTTGAAGTAAAATCTGCACAGAGTTGCTTAAGTATATGTGGCAGTACGAGTCCACATGAACAGGGCTAAAAACTAAAAACTAAGAATCTAGCATTAGAGATGCTCTAAAGGCAACTAATTTTGAGGTTTAATAAAATGTTTTATTGTTCCTATCTATTTTGAGTAATGTTTAATACACACCTCTCTTTTGAGGTGGAGAGGTGGAATGATGAGAGAGATAGGAAGAAAAGAAAAAGTAAGCGAGAGAAAATATGAGATGTGATAGATGATAAGATGAGAAAGATAGAAATAAAAAGATGTGGAAAGAAGTGTTTAAAAAATGAGGTGTGTATATATCATTACTGCCTACTATAACAGGTCAACACATTTTGTTTTAAACAAATTTAATATATAATAAATTTTTAATGATATTTTAAAAAAAAAAATAATGTGTTGACCTACTATAACCGGTGAAAGTAAGTGATCTAAAATTGTACCCTTTAGAGTTTAGAGGTTAGAATATGTTTTTGGTACAACAATTAATAAAATAATTTGGTCTCGAAAATTGGTTTAACATAATTGTTTTATTGAAACCATTCACAAAAAACACCACACTAGTTTTTTCCTCTTAAATAAACAAATCAGTTTGAATCGGGACTCAACACAACAAACACTTTGCTCTCACTGAATCATTGTTAGGGTTTCCAATGGCGGCAATTGCAGCTCCTCACCGATCCTCCAAGACGGAATCCTATGTCGACAACAAGCGCAAGGAAGACATCCGTCATGCCAACATCGTCGCCGCGCGCTCCGTCGCCAACGCCGTCCGCACCAGTCTCGGTCCCAAAGGCATGGACAAGATGATTTCCACCTCCTCCGACGAGGTTATCATCACCAACGACGGTGCCACCATCCTCAACAAGATGCAGGTCCTCCAACCCGCCGCCAAGATGCTCGTCGAGCTTTCCAAGTCTCAGGACTCCGCAGCCGGCGACGGAACCACCACCGTCGTCGTTATCGCTGGCGCACTCCTCGAGCAGTGCCTCCTCCTCCTCTCCCGCGGCATCCACCCCACCGTCATCTCCGATTCACTCTACAAGGCCTCTATTAAGGCCGTCGACGTCCTCACTGCCATGGCCGTCCCCGTCGAGCTCACCGATCGCGATTCACTCGTCAAATCCGCCAGCACCTCCCTCAACAGCAAGGTCGTCAGCCAGTACTCCACCCTTCTCGCTCCCCTCGCTGTCGACGCCGTCCTCACAGTCATCGATCCCGCCCAGCCTGAAATGGTCGATCTCCGCGATGTTAAGATCGTGAAGAAGCTTGGGGGCACCGTGGACGATACCGAGCTCGTCAGGGGCCTTGTCTTTGACAAGAAGGTGAGCCATGCCGCTGGTGGACCTACTCGCATGGAGAATGCTAAAATTGCCGTGATCCAGTTCCAGATTTCACCGCCGAAAACCGACATTGAGCAGAGCATTGTGGTGAGTGATTACTCTCAGATGGATAGGATTTTGAAGGAAGAGAGGAGTTACATTCTGGGCATGATTAAGAAGATTAAGGCAACTGGTTGCAATGTTTTGTTGATTCAGAAGAGCATTTTAAGAGATGCTGTCACTGATTTGTCTCTGCATTACCTTGCTAAAGCTAAGATATTGGTGATCAAGGATGTGGAAAGGGATGAGATTGAGTTCATTACCAAGACACTCAACTGTTTGCCCATTGCCAACATTGAGCATTTCCGCGCCGAGAAGTTGGGTTATGCTGATCTTGTGGAGGAGGTTTCTCTTGGTGATGGCAAGATTGTGAAGATTTCTGGGATTAAGGACATGGGGAGGACCACAACTGTGCTTGTCCGCGGATCCAACCAGCTTGTGCTAGATGAAGCGGAGCGGAGTCTTCATGATGCTTTGTGTGTTGTTAGGTGCTTGGTTGCCAAGAGGTTTCTCATAGCCGGCGGTGGCGCACCTGAGATAGAGCTGTCCAGGCAACTGGGTGCCTGGGCAAAGGTGCTTCATGGGATGGAGGGTTACTGTGTTCGAGCATTTGCTGAGGCACTTGAAGTCATTCCTTATACTCTGGCTGAGAATGCTGGTTTGAACCCCATTGCAATTGTTACTGAGCTGAGGAATCGTCATGCCCAGGGTGAGATCAATACTGGAATCAATGTGAGGAAGGGTCAGATCACAAACATCTTGGAGGAGAATGTGGTGCAGCCGCTGCTAGTAAGCACGAGTGCTATCACCTTGGCCACAGAGTGCGTGCGGATGATTTTGAAGATTGATGATATTGTAACTGTGAGGTAGAGGTTACGATTTAGACCAAGAGACAAAAATTTGCAGAGGAAAAAAACAGAATCATCATGTTGTCTTTTCTTGCTTTAATTTTGAAGTTGTTAGTTTATGTTCCTTTTAGTGACACTGATTAAGTGATTTTTGACTTGCTCTGGCTAGTATTGTTATTTGCAAATTTGGATGTCCTTATTATGTGTATTTGGGAGTTCATCAATAGTTGATCATTTTTCTTAGTGCCATGGCTGTTGATTGTATTAATGACTTCATGTATTTCCCTTCCCCTGACCATGTGATTTGATCGTTACTCCAAATTGGTTGCTTGCTTCTTAAAGTAAATCATTTAATATTTTCTTGCAATTGTGGGGATTATGTATACTCTGAGCTTGCTAAAAGAAGCTTCACTGGACTTGCTCATGAAATTATGGAGTATCATTGAGTTAAGTTATATTTGATCTTTTAGATATGTTGGAATCTGGGGGGCATCTTTGTTTTGGAGGATGCATTGATTTGGCAGGAGGGGAAGCTACAATTGCCATTGCACCATGACATATTTATCGCTGTGTTTTCGATTTCCTGTTATTAAACCAACTCTTCAGGTGTTTTTGTATTTGAATTCTGTTTTTTAAGTTAGAGGATGGTTACTGAGTAGAACTCCATTGGTTGCTGACAAGGGGACCCTGTTCCATTGGTTGCTGAATCAAGTAGAACTCATGAAGTTGTTACTTGGTATAAAGTAGAACTAATCCATTTGGTGCTAACGACAAGATAAAAAGGATTGATTTCTCTAATTGGTTTTCAATATTTATATGTTTGAGATTTGCAGTTGTTCTCGTGGCAAATGTTTCTTTGATATAGGAAATATACATTTACATTTACAGTTACATGTTGTGCAGTAAAAGCCCATGAAACTTGCTTCTACATGATCAAATTTGATCCTGTATTCTTCTATTCTCTTGAATGCACCTCCAATTTTTTTTACCTTAAACCAGCTTTACCTTGAGTTATTGACTCTAATAAACTACAGTTAGATAGATTACTGGGAAAATCCCATAATCTTACAAATTCTAGCTGCAACTGCATTTTGGTTAAAGTCGCGGTTTTAACTGTCACCACAATCGAATTACACTCCACAATTTTCATAATTTCAATATAATCACTAACCTAGGCTGCGACCAAACTACTTAATGTATAGAAATATAAAGCTCGTTTTGTAACTAAGGGGCCTAGACCCAAGCCTAACTACACTCTCACATAAAGAGTATTACAAGCATCAACGGTTGATTGTCAACTAGGAGAGGTCTCTAGCAGGACAATTATCCCTATCCAACTTTTTCCACCATAAATTTAATCCAACAGTTTATTATTTGACATACTATGGAAGCAATGTGTCTACTTTTTTGAGACAAAAAGAGGGCCTAGGCCTCGGAAACAAGAATTAACAAAGGTTGATTGAATTAGTTGCTGCTTAATAGCACAATAAGGTTATCCTTTTGAACATTTCAAAAAAAAAAAGGTTATCCTTTTGAATGGATTTCAATTTCAATGGAGTTAGTGGCAGAATACAGGAACCAATTCTTTCTCAATACCAATCTTTGACCAATGGAAATGAAATTGAGGTCCATCTCTACCACCACCGCCACCACCAACTGATAAAATGGTCCCTATAATGTATCATCGATTTTTTAATTGATATCACTGAATTCTTTCTCCATGATGAGAACTTTATCCTTAAGGCCACCGAGGAAGAAGTTCTAAGTCGATCTTGTGATTTGTGACCTTCCAAACAGTGGACTATAGATTTCAAAGCAGCCAAGTATTTTTCATTTGCTTCCTTCTGTCATAGTCTCATAGATCACTATATATCAGAAATGTAATATTTATAATGAAACACTACAACTAAACAAGGTTGGCCGATAAAAATAAGTATCACATCCATGATTACTTACCAAATGCACAAGTATGTTGTTCACATTTGCCAATGCAATGGTAAGATACTTAGATGTTGTTTAGGGAGAGAGAGAGAAAAAAATTAATTGAATTCCCTAGAAACCCAACTTGAATAAACTACATCTATTATTTTCACCTCACCTAGTAGAGAGGAAAAAAAAAATACAACAGAGCTCTTCTACCGGAGAGACTATTTTCTATAGATGTGGTTGGTTGTTGACCAACAACCAGAAAGGATGCATGGGAGAAAGAAAACAAAAAGACAGATGCAAGTTGCATACTCTTATGTCAACCAAAAGGGCAGCAACTTGTTTTTGCTTAAACTTTATTCTTGAAGGAGTACATCAGATTATTATCCAAAATGTGAGATGATGTTGTATGCAAGGAAACCTGATACCCTTGGATAAAACGTTGTAATTGTTCTATTTCACCAACTGCAGGAAGCCATTCAGTAAGAATCTCCATGGTTCTATAGTCAGGACTGCAAGCATCTTCAATCATCCTGTTCATAAGTTCAAGTGCTTGTTTCAACATTCCCTTATCCCGAACCCCATTGAAAATATGATTATACGTGGTTGTATTACGCCGAACGCCTTTTACTTTCATGTCATCCATCAGAGAGATAGCCTTTTCAACATGGTTATTCTTGCACAGAGCATCTATTAAGATGTTGTAAATCACAGTATTGGGAGGAACCTTGGATGTAGAACACATTTCCCCGTAAATTTTCATAGCCTCATCCACATTCTTCTTTAAACAATATGCATGTATAACTGCCCCATATGTTACAACAGAGGGCTCAAGGTCCTCGTTAATCATCTTTTTCAGCATCTTACTGGCAGTTGCAAAATCTCCAGTTTTGCCAAGGTAGGAAACCAGAGTGTTATAGGTGACAGTATCAGGCTTAACTCCAGCTCCTTCCATTTCGGTAAGCATTTCATAAACTCTTTCCTGCCTTTTCTTCTTACAGAATCCACTGATGAGGACATTATAGCAAGCTAGATCAAGACCAAACCCAGCCTGTTTCAACTTGGACACAATGACACTGGCATCATCCATCCTACCAGCAATGCTTAAGCCATTAATCAAAGTATAGTAAGCACGTGCATCTGGAGGGCATCCAGAACTCGACATCTCCTCAAAATATTGCATGGCTTTATCAATATTGTTCACGCCACAGAAGGCAGATATCAGAGAGGTATAAGCATTAACATTTCCGTTCAGGCCCTTCCCTTTCATCTCGTTGAAAAGCTCAACTGCACTAAAGACCTTTCCATGCTTGGACAAACCATCAACCAATGTATTGAATGTGACTACAGTAGGCTGTACTCCTTCCTCCTTCATTTGAATGAATAGTTCATGTGCTTTATCAATCTTGTCAACTTTGCAGAACCCATCAATCAAGCAATTATAAGTAACTGCGTTTGGCCTGTTTTTATTCTCTGTTTTCATCTCCTCCAACAAACTCAAACCATCTTCTTCCCTACCAACTTTACAAAGTCCATCAATCACAGTATTATACAAGACCACATCAGGTTCAACACCAACAACCTTTTCATTTTCTCCTTTGCCTCTCAATTTATCAAACACCGCTAATGCTTCATCAATCCTCCTAGCCTTGCACAAATGATTGACAAGAATCCCAAAGGTTTGGACACTAGGCTGTATCATCTTTTCTTCCATCTCCGCCATCAGTTTATTCATCTTCTGAATATCTCTTTCCCTTCCTAGCCCTGATAACAGGGCATTGCACGATGCAACTTCAACTGGACCACCCAATGTCATCACACCATGCAAAAGTTCCCACGCGACACCGTTACTCCGTTTCCCACACAGCTTGGTTATCAGCTGTGTAAGCTTAAACGTATCAGGGAAAACTCCATGTTCACCCAGCTTGGTAACCAACCCCACAATCTCCTCATCAGTAAAGCTTCTTCCATGACGCTCCCGCTTCGCCAGCTCCCCAAAAACAATTGTACCCGTGTAATCATTGGGAGGAAACTTGGAATCCGGTTTAAGCATTTCATCGAGCAAGTGGAGTGCATCATCAGTACGACCTGATTTGATCAACCCTCTGAGTAACCCGTTGCAATGTCCGGTGCTTTTCGAAGATGGGTCGAGCTCATTGAACAGAAGAAGCGCATCGTCCAACATCCGCTCGCTTTCCAAGCAGTGCAGGAGAAGGGAAGCCGATTTGGTAGTGAGGGGGATGCTCAAGTCATTGGATTTTCGGAAGGTGTGAAGACTCAGAAGCTCTGCTTGCGAATTGGGGTGTCGCGTAGCGAGCTCGAGAGCGCCCTGGAACACGGAAGAGAGGTGGTGAGGGTGGTTGGGTTCTGCTTTGGCTTTGAGGTGGAGGAAGTCGAGGGCGTCGGGAATGGAGCCCAGGCCGAGAGTGATTTGAAGGAGTTGGTGATGTGAGGCGCCGCAGAGAAAGGGGCGTAGCTGATCATAGTCCCGTTGCTTCGCCGGAGATCGGAGAAGTTCAACGACTTGGGTCACCGTTGATTCGCCTTCGTCCTCTGAGTCGCTGTGGTAGCGCCGCGGAAAAGAAAAGGTGGAAGGTAGAACGTAGCTCCGACGGCGGAGGAGTTTAGATTGTGTTAACATTGCGGCAGTGCGCGGCGGCGAAGCTTGCAGTTTTGTTACTTCAGTTCTGAAAATAGTGTCTCTCTTACAAAATTTGAACGGTTGTGATGAATGATAGGATTTAAATTACGAAAATATCCTCTTTCAATTTCTTCCTTTTGAATGATAGGATCTAAATTACGAAAATATCCTCTCCTCTACAATCAAGTTCTGATTTTTGTAAGGTAAAGATTACAGAATGGTAATGTGTTGTTTTTCAATGAAATAAAGTTTCTTCAAACTCTATTCTTGAGCTATCATGTCTTAAACAAAGAAGCTACTAAACTCTCATGAGCTTCATTTGCTTTAGACCTTGCTACAGATCCTCCCAAGCTCTTCAAATCTCCTTAGTCATCCTTGGCAAAGCATTTATGAATGCATAGTCAGACTCCAACGAGATTAATGGTCTAACTGACACTGAGTATATATGAGGTTGTTGATTGACTTGATTCAACTGACATGCCCTTAAAGTGCAGGTGATAGTAAGTCAATCTAATTTTTCCTACGTTAAGGGTTTCATAATATAAAAGACTTTAAAAATTTTAGATTTCCTTTATAAATGAATTAGAAGAATAAAAAGATGTAGAACATTATGAACATGCAAAACTTGAGCCTGTAATAGGAGGATCAAGGGATGATGATAGTTGACAAAATAAAGTAAGTCTCTTATTTCTTCGAGTTCTCAATTTATTGATTAGGGGTGCATGTGTGAAAATCATTTTCATGTTATGATGGCAAAGTGTGTAGTGAATTTGGTAATATCAACCAATCAAGACAAAATTTTAGTTAGAGACTTTGTTACTTATGACTTGTTCTCTAATTTTATAGTAATGTTTACCAATGAGCCAGCTTAATAAGCACACGAGTGTATGCAGATTAAATTTACGTGGTCTCTTTCTCTGTTCTATGTAACATAATATAGTAGTATTTAAAAGTTGTATTCACCCTCTTAAATTTTGTATATTACATGCTTTAATTACGCCTAGCAACAATTTCTTCGGCGGGACTAAAATCTATGGAGTAATACAAAAATACAATATAAAACATTAAAGACAAAACACGCACTCTCTCATGCTAATAGCATACTTAGCATACTAAAAAACTAAAAAACTCCAAAACTCATGCAAACAACAGTGAACAAGGACCGACTTTTTGAGCAGTAGTTTTTTTCTTTTACGAAATAAATCTAAAAGCTTAATTTTGGGTGGAATACAAGATTTTTGGACATTTGAAGGAAAGAAATTTATGTTAAAGATAAAAATGGTGGACCCACGATTTGGTGTTTGATTCTATATATCCACGGAAAAAAATGAAAGAAATGTCTTGCCAATCCTTAAAAGAGTGTTTTACCTTCAATTTTCTCATGTTATAAGTCTTTCCTCTCTCTCGAATATACTATGAAACCCTAGCTCTGTTTTGGCGTAAACCATTTTTATCTGCCATTTTTTTTTTCTTTCTCAATCGATCTTTCATTTTCGACATTGATTTGTGAGGATCATGGTCGTTTGAAACGCATTAGGTTACCAGGATCGTCGACCTCTCATCAAGCAAGCACATATGTAAGTTATTGTTTTTGAAAACGAGCATAAAACATAGATTCACCTTACCTATGACGAAGAAGATAACAATAATTCATCCACCCTTATATTCACAATGATAGAAAACTCTTTAAGCATATTATTGTCTATTTCATGTTGTTAAATGTAATATCTATTGATTTTTAATTTTATCTCGAAGTGAGTGATAGCACCTATTAATACTGACACTACCGAGTATCTCAACATATTCGTAGATGTTGTTGTTGCATGCCCATAATTGTGGTTTAATTGATATTTAACAAACACGCTTTCTAAGATACTAATAAGACATCATTTAACCCCCCAATTTTTTTCTTTTCAAATCAACTTAACTAATCTGAAAACCCATGTATAGTTGATTTAAGTGATACATATTTGACATACATTCATTTTTTTTTTTTAATCTAAAGAATCAAGCACTAAGATTTGTCAATCTTATTTATTTTTCCTGATCCAAACAGGGAGAGACTCAAAAAGACCAAGGTTCCATCAAAAAAAAAAAAAAGACCAAGGTTGGTTGGCCCTATATATTCTCCGTATCATTTTCATTGTAATAAAACAAAAAGAACAACACTCTCACTCTCACTCTCTGAAGAAGATGAACGAGCGTGTCAGAGAGAGAGAAAGGTAAGACAAAACCCTAACTTCTCTCCGAATTTCTAACTTTTCGTTTTCACCATTTCTACAACCTGCAGTCTGTGTTGTTTATTCTTCCAAATGCAGGATCAGGGACGAAGTCCGCGCCGGCAAACGCCCCATGGGGCCGCCGGTACCTGTTCCCCCGAAGCCTATGCCGAGACTCATGCCGGATCCGAACAAAGATCACCAACCGGAATCGTACGAGGACTTGCAACTGGGTTACCACTCTTCGCTTTTCAGCGCGTTGGAGAGGCATCTGCGACCAGAAATGCTCACCGCAACTCGCGACGTCAAGGCCAACTTCATGCGCGACATTTTGAAAGACTACTGGTCGCCTCAGAGGCTGGAAAGAGTATGCTTCAATCTCTATCTCTCTCTTTTCTATCGTTATTGCTTGTTTGTGCTTTGTTTGTTTTGCCTGCAAATTGCAAGAGATTGTGTGTTTGTTGGTGCTCAAAATGCTGCATGCATGCCTTGTGTCCCAAGCAATGCTTCTGTTTTACTAGTTGAACTCATGGTAGTGTGGGTTTGGATTTCTGTTGAGCTCAACATGGAAAATTCTTGCTTCTGCAATCTATGTTGAACTCAAGGTGGCAATTTTTTGCTTACCCACTAGTAAGTTGATATAGGTGTGAAATCACATATGTGTTTGCATCAATGTAAAAACAAACATACACATAATAGTTTACACGAAACAATGTAATCAAACATTCGTGAATGTGTGCAGATATTGAGTGTTTCAAAATGTTGTCTTGACACCCTATTGAGGTGTTTACACCCAAATAGGAATATGAAAGAGAAGAAAAAGAAGTGATAGATCATAGATGTATGTGGTATGATATGATAATAGATATTGAGAGAATAGTAAGATGCACATGGGTGTTGGTACTATTTGAGAGTTTACAAATCAGGATTGTTGAGTGTTGATTGTGAGCCCTGTCACGACACTGAACGGTAGTTGTTTTTGGAAACTCTAGAGTTTACGTAAACTGATGGAGTGACCGTAAACTCGATCATGAACTCAACTTGCAAACTCGTATCTCTACATAAGTAATATTTAAAAAACACAACAATGATTAAAAACACTAGTAGATTTCTTTTTACTGCTAGATTTCTTTCCTTTAGTTTCTCTTCTAGTGTAGTTTGTATTGCTTTTCGGTTTCCTATATTTTTAAGTGTATCTCGTTAGGCATAGCTGGCTCTTTTTTTTAGTTGCTGTCGACTCTCTTTATCTTGTATTGTCGTTTCCATTCCTGATTATATTAATACATGAGTTTGTTTTTTCCAAAAAAACACTAGTAGTATAGAAAAATATTCATTAATATCTAAAACATACAATGACAGAGTTATAATAACAAGTTAAAAACATACACAAATGACTTAATTACTATATGTTCATAGAAAAAATAAACACTAGTTCCTTAGGTAAAAAATTTAAACAAGGGTCAACAAGTTATAATCTTCAAACAAGAGTAAAAATATAGCTATATTATAGGCGCCTGATTATCAATTTATATTTTTCAACCAACAAGAATTTATATAACATAAAGACTCGAAATCGAGAAATTGTAGCAGTGTTATCAAATATCCACCATGGTGGATCTCATGGCGGGTTTTTGGTTCTACGCCATGGTCGATATCCCACCATAATCGGCCATCCGCAATCATTATTTGTCAAATATGGCGGGTTTTTGGCTCTCCACCATATTCCGTCATCCGCCATTAATAACATTGACTTGTAGACAGATTTAGCCTGCAACTAACTCTTTTGCGCAACAAACAAAGAAATATTAAAGGAAAAGAGGAAAAAGGACACTTGAGAGAGGAATTTTCAAAGAATAAAAGTAAAACTGCAAAGACTGTCACGAAATGCCATCATTTTGGTAAAAAATTGGAAATTTCTCCCTTTCTGAGTGAACACGTGAATGAGCTCGTGAGTCAATTGGTTGAACTTCTGTGCTTGTGATGTGAGAAATAACTATGACTCTGATGTATCAAGAACAATTTGAGAGGGCAAGTTTGAAGGATTAAATATATGTTGCTGTATATGGTGGATTATTATCTTTTTTCCTCTGGACATTGACTCCAAATTGTGTGCTCTACTATAACATGCTGGCAATTGATGGTGTACATCTGGTTTAAGGATTGTAGTGAAACAATTAGTTTCAAACACTGCCTCGATTTAGGATAGAGCGGGACAAAGAAATGAATACCATGAAAGTTGTGAAGTTGGTATGATGTGGAAGAAGAGCAACTCACCTAGAAAGGGATGTTTTAATAAATTTATTATTGCATGTAGTTCTATTGTGACTTTTGATTCATCGTTATGAACTGGAAGGAAGAACTGCCTTTGAGAAAATTTTCATTTATGTTAATAAATTGTAAAATACAAAAACTAATTTCCTCATCATCAGGGACGAACCCAGAAGCATATCATCAGGGACGGACCCAGCTATATTAATAAGGCTGCCTATTAATAATGGGGCAGTCACCTCACCCCCAAGAGGATTTTTTTTGTTAGCATAATAGTATCAAAAGCTGTAATTACGCCCTCCAAATTTTTGCATTCGCTCCTCTAATTAATTAATGTCGGTTTTGCTTAATGTGATAAATTTTCGCTTCCGATTCTGTTCTTGATCATCACCGTCATCATTTTTGTATTATTAGCTTACTATTTATTGTTTCTATTATCATTCTTGTTGTGGTTGTTGTCATTATTCTACCTTGTACTTTTATGATGGTTTCAATTTGATTTTGGCAGGACCGATGGTATAAAACATACAGAGAGCGTATTATCAGAAATTATCAGGTATGCTGTATCCAAATGTTAATTGTCGGCTTGATCTTGTTGTCTGATTTTGTTGAACTGAAATTTATGTTGAACCTGAAACAATACTCTCAGGGATAGATAAAGAATGTCATGCAACTAAATTCTTAAATCAAATAGGTCTAAAAAATATTAATGGCTTGATCTAATAATGAATCCCACTTTCCCGTAATATTAATGGCTTGACCTATTTGATCAAGTCATGCATCTAATGATGAATCAAATAGGTCTATGCAGTATCCAGTTCATCATACATTTCACCTTCTATTGATTTTTATTTTGTTGGGTGTTTGTTTCAACATAGTTTGTTAATGTTTCAATATTTTTGAGCCTGCTATAAAAGACTTATTATTCCGTTTATTATGGCACACTCATTAAACACAATTTATGATTTATGCTCAGGCACATGTGTTTAAGTATAATGAACATCTTTCCCACATTTCCTCCCCCCCTTTTTTGTTCCTTTTTAGCAAGGCTTACACATGTTTTATATCTCAATGTTGCAGCCTCTGCATGAAGAATTGTACACTCTTAATCCTAAAGCATTCTTTGTCCCAGAGTTTCTGGAAGCTATTAATGTTAATACTGAACAAAGCTTTAGAAGTATAATGTCTCGGCCCGCCCCAGGCATTTTTACATTTAAAATGCTTCAGCCACACTTTTGTGAGTTGTTGTTATCAGAGGTACTTTATCATTTTAACTATCGGAGTATAAGCAGTATCTCATTCTTCGTTTAAGTTAGAATTTGGTAGTGGACGCACATACAGATGCTTATATGTGTTTATTTGAAATTTCTTTTTGGACTCTCTAGGTTGAAAATTTTAAGAAGTGGGTTCATGAGGCAAAATTTCGGATTAAGCGTCCCAATATAATGAATAAGTATGGTGCTATACTTGACGACTTTGGCCTTGAAACCATGCTTCACAGGCTTATGGAAGATTTTATTTCTCCTTTATCGAAAGGTGAATGAAGTCTGCATGATGACTTTTGCTCATGGTGATTTGACCAATTATGTTTATGTATTTATTCGCTAGAAGAGACTACTTTTGCTCATGGTGATTTGACCAATTATGTTTATGTATTTATTCGCTAGAAGAGACTAGATACTGTAGCCATCCTCCTATAGGCTTCTCATTTTCTGAAGATGTATTTTAGTCAACTAATTCCTTGTTCTACAGTTTTCTTTTCAGGAATTGGTGGATCAAACTTGGATTCTCATCATGGGTTTATCGTTGAATATGGTATAAATAGAGATGTTGACATAGGTAAGGTTACACTTGATTAGAATTTCTTTGTCTTTGATGTGGATCTATCTTAAAATGCAAGCATATAGCTTATCTTATTAGAATGTGGTACATGCACATTGACCAAGTCTCATTGTAATAGTTACTGAAACTGATTTTACTGTCTGTATATGTCTTGTGTTAACCTTTAAGAAAAATGAATTCTGTTATCATCTTAAAGCTAAAGGCCATGTGCATATTATCGGCCATTCATTCCAGAGAAGGCATCTTTGTATGTGAACCTTGCAACAACAATGTGAAATTACTGCCAAAGAGCTTTTTGGTTGCTAATATTTTTGACAACTTTATTTCATGCATCTGTTGTAATTTCGATGATCTATGATTCCTTTACTATTCAGTATGCCTGTGTAGGTTTGTTGTAATTTTTTTTTATGATGTATGATTCCTTTATTTCAAGCATTTTTTGTAATAAGACTTCTCATTTTGCAATGTTGTAGCCTGTAATAAGCAATGAAATCTAACAAATAGTCTTATATTTGTAGATCTCCATGTGGATGACTCAGAAGTTACCTTGAATGTTTGCCTCAGCAAGGAATTTTTGGGAGGGGAATTGTTTTTTCGGGGCATGCGATGTGATAAGCATTTAACAACAGCAACTTATTCAGATGTAAGTAATTGAGATGAAATAACTAGTACATTGCTGAGACTTCTCTCCCACCCCCCAATTTAAATTCCATATGAAGTATATGTTGCTCTTCTCTCAAACTAGACCATATGATCTTTGAGTGTTGATGTAGATGGCAAAGGCAATGATAGTTAATTTGATGACATCGAATTAATTTTCCTTGTTTACAGAACAATCATTTAGTTGGCAGTGAAAGGATTTGAGCACGTGCATGAGAGAAACATATAAATAATTTGTACGTTTGGAAATCTATTATTTTTCACTAATACAGATATTAGAATGGATGAAAGTGGTATAAAGATGCTTATTCTATTGAAGTACATACTTCAACAGTATGCATGGTTTAGTATTACATAATAAAAGTGAAAAATTTCACAATAAAACTTATTAGTTTCTTTGTTTAATTACCACGTAAGGAGCTGAATTCTACCCGTTGATAAGGTATACAAATGCTCTGGTGTTCTCATTTCAAGTATATATTAGGTTGTTGCTTCAAAATGAGCTTACAAAATTATACCAATATATCTGTTGAAGAGGTGAGTAGAGTGAAGCTTTCCTACCTATTTAGTTAATTGACTGGCTCTTTCAATTACTCTGAGAAAAGCGTGCTACTTTATGCTATACAATTGATGTGTGGTGTACAAATAGGACTAAAAATCAGTGCATCTGTAAGTACTTGTGTTTTTCATTATAGCAATAGCAGCATACGTTTGCTTTGATGGTGGTGCTACTATTTTTAGTTCACATTGTTCTGCTGAGATTTTTTAGTCTAGTTTATTTACTAGTGCTAAGGATATTTATGAATCTGCTTCTTGCAATTTATCATAAACTTATTTGTACTTTTCTGATGGACTCCATTAACTGATTGAAGGAAATCTATGACTATCCCCATGTCACTGGACAAGCTGTGCTTCATCATGGTCGTATTCGCCATGGTGCTAAAGCCACAACTTCAGGTCGCCGGGTCAACCTTCTTTTATGGTGCAGAAGGTGCTTTCAAATTTTCCTCGTATTCACTGCTATTTGCCTATTATACTTTATTATTGTATTTTCACTTGCATATATAATGTATGGATGTGGAACTAAGGGGGTTGGCTGGTGTAAGTTAGTTTTGAGTCAGTGTAGATTCTGAAGCTATAGGGGAGTTTTTGGCTTTTCCCTTTAAAAGAAACTTCACTTGTAGGTAGTATTACTACTCACTATTAAATCAGATCTTAGAATCATCTTCATATATTTCATTACATCCGGTGAGCATAGCCTCTTATTGTAACTGCATTATTGTAGCATGGACTTGTAAAGTTATTTTCCCCTTACTGTATACCCTAACTTTTTACCTGAATGGAGTCAAAACTTCAATTTTATTTTGTTCTCTCTATTCATTTGTATAGCTCCGTATTAAATTAAAGATGAAGGTTGCATTTTTTTTGTGCAGTTCTCGTTTCAGAGTGGAGAAAATGCTCAGAAAAGATTGCTCTAGCTGGTGTGGTGTGTGCAATCAAGAGAAGGAAGACTCGAAGCGCAGCTTGGAAAGGCAATTGGTAAATCGTTATTTAATCTGTATTCTTCATACACATGTATTACATTTTAGGAAGTTGGAATGGGTGCTCTGTATAGCAGCGATAAATTAGTCACCTTGGCTCATTCGAATTACAGCTTGTTACACACAGAATAAGCTGTTCTTAAGGTTACATAGACCCTGACATGTGTTATATATTGCCCTATGATAGAAGTGCTTAAATTAATTAATTTATTGTACATATGTATGTATGGAAATGCACGACTGATCTTTATGGTATACAGGAGGCACTGTTAAGGAAGGGAGGTGAAACAACTCCATGATCTGCTCTGTACAGTTTGATCAATGGAGGTGGATTGTTGTAAAATAGCTGTAATAGTTCAAAGTCCAAACACTGAATAATGGTTCCTTTTTTTGGGGTGTTTGTAATTACTAATTAAGCTTAGATTTCCGGTATTTCAGACTGTATCCTTTTTGAGGTGATATGGTGTAATTTTGTATTATTGGGGTTGGGTGTAACAAATTAACAATGGGGTAAGACTTAAATGCCAAATATGTCTGGATTTAAATTTAAATGCACCCGTTTTTGAGCAAATTTCATGTAACGCGCGTATTAGTTGAAATTAGGAAATGAAGGAGTTGGCTTTTCTAGGACACAAAAATGTATACTCTTGTCTGCTTGTTCGATTTTCTTGTTGGGCATTGTTAAGATGAGGAGTAAGTGCATTTGTTTAACATGATAGTCAATTGTTTAGAAAAATTGGCAAATGAAAGAAATAAAACAACTTTACTATGCACATGAGGGGATTAGAGACCATTAGCTTAACATTGCTATTTATTTTGATGAACTTTTGCTTTTTTAACTGTGAGGAAAATAATCATGTGACAACAGTAGTGTCATTCCTCACAATCAGACATGGTCGTCGGTGTGGGCCGGTAAATGGCACTTTTTTCCTTGGTTGATTATTTTAGTGGACCATAACAATTTCACATTTTAGTAAAGTCATTTAAGAAAGTTGAGTTAAGGAATGATTTTTCAAATACTAGCAAGTAAAGTAACTATGCAGTTGTTAAAAACGATTGAAGAATTTATTATAAGTCAATGGTACTTCATGGGTGATCCCTGATCTCTATAAGCAAGGCACCGCCAGATTACACCATGAACCATGATGATTGTTAAGCATTCTAGAATCGGCTAACAAAAAGGGGTAAAGAACACACCACTATACACATAAAACGTACATATAAAAAGACTATGTCCTGTGATGTGCTGTCCTCAGTCCTAGTGTGTGTGCATGTGCTTGTGCTTGTGCTTGTGCTTTTAATTGACATAATCAACAACAAACACAATTGCTTGTAGACTCGGACTTAGATTCATGTTCTGTTCGGTGACAACTGTGATGCAGCTGTCGTGTAATTACTTATTCATCCTCCTCCTCTCACACTCAAACCACACAAAAACAAAAACAAAAACAAAACACAACCCACCGCAAATAAATAAAGCAAGCATTCTCATCATCATTTTCACTCTTCCCATGCCTCATGTTGTCGTGTCCCTTTTTATTAATTACCACCTTCATATCCCCTTGGCGTTAATCTTAGTTAAAGCACAAATGTTTTGTAGAGGGACTCCTTAACCATTTAATCAAGTTTTCAATGTATGAGTAACCGAGAGTTTGACATCTGAGTTATGTATATTAAAAATAATTTATTGAAAAAGACTTACTTCAACATGATTTCAGAATTTCAAAGAAATTTATCTAATCTCCTAGTGTATGAATACATTAGCTTACACATAAAAGCACAAAAGATGTTGCTATCCCCCCATTGTACCCCACCAATCCAAATTAAAAGGATTATTAATAATCACCCACTAATGCAATTGCTCTTTTCTTATATATCATTTGTTGGGGCCTCCATGTTTGAGAGAGAGCATACACATTACACACACATATCTTGAGTAGAAGAGAGTGGGATCTCTTAGATTTGAGACTAAAGAGCCATCACCACCACCAATTCACCAAACACAAACATCATCATCAATCATCAATTATCATATCAGATTCATTCAAAGTATAAAGAAAATGCACGCCAAAACAGACTCAGAGGTGACGAGCCTGGACGCATCTTCCACCACCAGGTCCCCACGGCGGCCGGCGTACTACGTTCAGAGCCCCTCCCACGATGGAGAGAAGACGACGACGTCGTTCCACTCCACCCCAGTTATCAGCCCCATGGGTTCCCCTCCTCACTCTCACTCCTCCTCAAGCCGCTTCTCTGGTTCACGCAAGATGAACCATCACAACCACCGTAACAACAGCACCAAGCCATGGAAGGATATCGATGTCATTGAAGAAGAAGGCCTTCTCCAATCTCAAGACCATGACTACACTCGCTCTCGCCGATTCTATTTCTTCGCTTTCATTCTCGGCTTCTTCCTCCTCTTCTCTCTCTTCGCTCTCATCCTCTGGGGTGCTAGCAGGCCCATGAAACCCAAAATCTTCGTCAAGGTTCGTATGTTTGTTATTACTCTCATGTCTTTGATTCCTTATGTGAAATGGGTCTGATTCAATTTTCAATATTGCATCTCACAGAGCATAAAATTTGAGCATCTCAGAGTTCAAGCTGGTTCTGACGCCACAGGAGTGGCCACTGATATGATCACCATGAATTCCACAGTGAGATTCACGTACCGCAACACTGGCACATTCTTTGGTGTTCATGTCTCATCAACACCTTTAGATCTATCCTATTCAGAGATTGTAATTGCCACTGGGAATGTAAGATTTGTGAATTGTTTGTTCCTACTCTATTTTTATTTTCTTCTTCTGATGTGATGGAAATTTATGAAATGGTTGTTGTTGTTGTTGTTGCAGGTGAAGCAGTTTTATCAATCAAGGAAGAGTCAGAGAGTGGTGAGTGTGTCAGTGATGGGGAGCAAGATCCCTCTGTATGGAAGTGGTTCAAGCTTGAGCAGCACAACGGGTATGCCCACGGTGCCAGTGCCATTGAAATTGAGCTTTGTGATTCGATCTAGAGCTTATGTGCTTGGTAAATTGGTGAAGCCAAAGTATTACAAGAGGATTGAGTGTTCCATCACTTTGGATCCACAGAAGATAAATGCTATAGTTTCCCTGAAGAAATCTTGCAAATATGATTGAGTGTGTGTGAATAGAAGAAAGGAATAATCAAGAGGCACATGGAAATGACTGAGAATAAAAAAATGATACTATTACTTTATTATGATGATGGTAATAAATGATTCATTAGTTTTTTGGTTGAGGAAAGAAAGAAAGAAAGAAATGAAGTGAGGATACAGCTCATAGGATTGGAAGAACGCGTTTGTTGTTTTGGCTGCTGATGTAATGAAACAACACACCAGATCCGAGAAAGATAAAGACAGCATGTTGGGTTTTGGTAGAAACTTGTGAAGCTGTGTTACCTTTTATTTTGATTTTGTGCCACACAATGTGAAAGTAAGAAGAACAATAGTGTATTATTCAATATAAATATTGTAATTCCATAATTATAGTGTAATTATAGCCGACAAACTTGACTTCTTCTTTGATTAGTTTGTGTTGTCATCTTCCTACTTGCTACAGGTATTGCAATCAGTGAAGTTTTTTTTATTGCTTGACTTAAAGGCCTTGCTAACAAGTCAGTAAACAAAATGTTTTAATACATTAAGGTTTTTTAAAATTAATATAAAAATAAAATTATTTACAAAAAAAAAAGCAGTAGTTTATCACAAAATTGATTTTTTGCGACGGAAAAGAAATCCGTCACTTTATTTTGCGACGGACGTTTGCGGTCGCAAACTGTCAACCTGCTTGCGACGGAAACTTAATCCGTTACTAGTATTTACGACGGAATGAAATCCGTCACAAAATCAATCGGCAAACCCCATCCCCTCTTTGGATCCACACATTGAATTCAATCAATCGTCACTCTTCTCAAAGATAGTACAAGATTTCACGTTCAACCATGCTTCAACATTTCACCATACCAATACCATGCCGCTTCTAATTACTCTATGCTGAACTGATATATTAATTCAATTCTTCCGGCTCTCGCTTCTTATTGATGGGGAGTTCTGGATGGAGCAACCACAATAATCAACGGTATGGAATAACTGAACCCATCTCATTGGCTGGACCAACTGAAGAAGATGTCATCAAAACCCGTCAACTTGACAAGGTTCTGTTTCTGCAAGATGCTGTATATATTGTGAATTCTTCTTAGCTTTTTAGCTTGTGTTATTTTTGTGCTCAAATTCAAATTCAATTCTGGATGTTTAGTTCTTGCAAGATGCTGCCTTGTATGAGACTCAACAGGAGGCAATTACCAGGGAGGAGGTGCTTGGAAGACTAGACCAGGTTCAAATTATAGTTATAGTTACAGTGTAGCTTATGCAGTTATCGTGCTTTGAATTCTAGTGCTTGTACCATTATTGGATTTGAATATTTGTTTTGTTGTTGTATTTCCTCTTATATCATCTATGATATATGCATTGGAAGTCCTTATGAATTCATTTATTTTCCATGTGCTGTTGTAAAATGAATTAGATTGTCAAGATTTGGGTCAAAACCATTAGCCGTGCAAAGGAACATAACAATCAACTGGTGCAAGAAGCAAATGCCAAGATTTTTACCTTTGGCTCCTATCGGCTTGGGGTATGAAGCTGTTTTATCATTTATCTCATTAGCAAGCCTGCTCACACATACACATGTACTTTTATCTTTGCATCGTGCATTAAGCTTTGACAACTACTTTACAAACAAACGATCAGCCAAGGAGAGAATTAGGACAGCATTGTCATTTGGCATGCTGTTCTTGTAGATGACTTACTTTGTGTTTATAGTACCTTGTCATATCTCATGCAATGTTCAAATTGTGGTCCAAAAACAGATAGTATTAGTTATAGCTCCAATACATCTGTTGCAACTTTTTATTTTTTTGGTTGATTGTTTTACCGTTTTAATTCAAATTTTGTAGGTGCATGGCCCTGGAGCAGATATAGACACTTTATGCGTGGGACCTATACATGCATCCAGAGATGTATTATGATTCTTACCATTTTTTTAATGAAAATATAGGTTTTTAAGGCCATATCTGCAACCAGCTAAAATTGTTATTTGAATTGGCATTAGACGGATTTCTTTGGTGAGCTACATAAAATGTTATCTGAGATGCCGGAAGTAACAGAGTTGCACCCTGTGCCTGATGCTCATGTTCCGGTGATGAGGTTCAAGTTCAATGGTGTTTCTATAGATCTCCTTTATGCAAGATTATCTTTGTGGGTTATTCCTGAAGTAAGTAATTTATGCAAGATTAGTAGGTTGAAGTTGTTCCACATGTCACTTTTGAACAAACCTTCTTGATATGTGAAATACAACTCCATTTATCCCGTGTATTTGTCTGCATTTTGCTTAAATTTCATTTGAAGTGTAATTTTATCCATTACTTACCGCTTAATGATATGTTTTTATGTTGGACAGGACTTGGATATATCCCAGGAGTCAGTATTACAACATGCGGATGAACAAACTGTTCGTAGTCTTAATGGTTGTAGAGTGACTGATCAAATCTTACGTTTGGTTCCAAATATTCAGGTACTGGATATAAGTTTTATAGACAAGAGATACTGTCTTATCTTTTCTGTGACTTTCCTATCATTGATTGTATTTTGGTTTCTGAAGTGCAGAACTTTCGAATGACATTGAGATGCATGAAGCTATGGGCAAAGCGTCGTGGTGTTTATTCAAATGTATGGCAAATTTCCTGCTCTAGATGATATGTTTGGTGTTGTTTTTTGTTTTGGACTGAATTTCTTCTCTGTTATTTGTTATGTTCTGATTTACCTAATGCTTTTCAGGTTACAGGTTTTCTTGGTGGTATAAACTGGGCATTGCTTGTAGCTCGAATATGCCAGCTATTTCCTAATGCACTGCCTAATATGTTAGTGTCTCGGTTCTTTAGGGTATATACTCAGTGGCGTTGGCCAAACCCAGTAATGCTTTGTCCTATTGAAGAAGGATCTCTTGGACTTCAAGTTTGGGATCCTAGAAAATATCCCAAGAATAGATACCATCTGATGCCGATAATTACTCCTGCTTATCCTTGCATGAATTCTAGCTATAATGTGTCTGCTAGTACATTGCATATTATGATGGAGGAGTTTCAGAGGGGGAGTGAAATATGTGAGGTATGATTCTTTATTTTGTGAAAGAAGGAATGTATGATCTATGATTCCAGAAATATATGTTTTTGGAAAATTTAAGGAGATAGACTCTCTATCCCTCTCTCTCTCACACACATTTTTGTTTTTTGGGCTACAATGGAAGGCCAAGGCCTGAAATGAGAGAAAACTGAACACATCCAATTCCAAAAGCAAGATGGGGCAAAGCAACCCTTCACAACAATAGTAAGTAGTAATTATTAGAGATTAACTTCTTGGAGGAGAGTCCCAATTTTCAGTCCATGGCCATGGTCGAAGCTCCATTTAGCAAATCAATCTGTATAGTAGTTACCTTCAGCCTAGTGTAGTGTGCTTCCAAACCAACTCCCAATCCTTATTGCACCAGTTACATATCTGTGTGATAAGTATGCTAGCATTTTTGTTGTGTTTCTGTAATGGTTGGCCAAAACTTTGTTAATAATAATATAGTTTATAATTATACTTCTTATTGTGATATTTGCATTGCTTAATGTGATGTTTCTGATATTTGTAGGCTGTGGAGGCTAACAAGGCTGATTGGGACACTCTTTTTGAGCCTTATCCCTTTTTTGAATCTTATAAGAATTATTTGCAGATAGATATTTCTGCAGAAAACGCGGATGATCTTAGACTATGGAAAGGTTGGGTTGAGTCTCGTTTGCGGCAGTTGACATTGAAGGTTTGAACTGTTCAAGTTTTTGGGCAAATTACACTGACCTCCCTTGAGGTTCATCATTATTGCATTGACCTCCCTTATATTATTTAACAAGACACTAGTCACCCTTATTTTACTGGAGACATTGCACTGACCTTCCTTGAGCTCTCCTCCTTCATACACCATTTCGAATAATAGAGGAATGCTAAGTGTTATAATGATAAATCTTATGGGAGGTCCATACAGTAATATAAACCTCAGGAGAGGTTAGTGTAATTTACCCCAAGTTTAAATGTTTGTTGTCTCATTTACTTTCTCTCTAACCTCTGCTTTTGTTCATTTTTTTTTTCTGAGAAAGAGTTGAGGGGTGCAATTTCTCCCTAATTTATTATAAATCACCTAACTTTATTGTCTGTTAAACATCTAGATTGAGAAGCACACTTACGGCATGCTTCAAAGTCATCCACATCCTGGTGAATTTTCTGATAAATCTAGACCTTTACACTGCTCTTACTTCATGGGTCTGCAACGTAAGCAGGGAGTTCCAGTCAATGATGGTGAACAATTTGATATAAGATTAACTGTTGAAGAATTTAAGCAAACAGTCAACATGTACATGCTATGGAAACCTGGAATGGATATCCACATCTCCCATGTAAAACGCCGTAATATACCTAACTTTGTATTTCCTGGAGGTGTTCGACCTTCCCGCCCAGCTAAAATAACCTGGGAGAGTAAGCGAAATTCAGAATTAATGATATCTGGCAATGGTCAAGCAGAAAAGTCTGAAGAAGATAAAGTGGTTGTCTTAGGAGAAAATGATGATAGGAAGAGAAAGCAAGCAGAGGATAGCCTGGATGACTTGAGAAATTCCAAGTCCTTTGCATCTTTGCCTCCCTCCAGCAGGGAAGTTGATGAAGATATAAATCCTATTGGCACTGCTAGTTCCTGCTTTGTGGAATGTGATGACGCAGAAGTCAACAGTATGAGTGAACAAAATATTGAGAAACCTGATCTGGAATCTTCAGGGGAGTGTCCTTCTAGGGATAGAGAGACCACCGGATCAGTGAGAAACAACTCAAATGTCAATCCTATGCCTATAATTTTTGCTACCGATACATCTAGTTCTAAAGAAGCAGAAAAGCTGGCCATCGAAAAGATTATGCCTGGTCCATATGATGCGCATCAAGCCTTTCCAAAAGAACCTGATGAGCTTGAAAATGATATTGAGGATAAAAATCGAGTCAAGGATTTTGGTATGAACACGCAAACCAGAAACTTGGACTCTTCAAACTCAAGCTCATGTGTGGCAGAAGAACCAGTTGTTTCTAAAACGGAAACCACTTGTTCAACTAATCTATACTCTAGTGGGGTCTTGGAGGAGCTTGAGGTTAACCTCTTATTTTAATATATCTTTAATTTGGAACATTTTCAGTCATTCTGCAACAATAATAATGCATCATAGTACCAGCTTTTCCTAATTGATTGTGATTATCTGAAATAAATTGTGTATGTTTACCTCTTGATGTTGCTAGTTTTTTCCTTTTCTTTTTTAAGTATATATTAGATAGAACATTGATGATATATTTTTCTCAAATGAAGTATGGTTAAATAATGGTGAGAAATTGTCAATATGTTAGTAAAGTACATGTTGAGATTATGTCCATATTGATTGTATGATATGTCACATGAAGTTGGGAGGCTTATTTATGAACTTCTACATAGGGATTTTGAATTTGCATTTCTTATTTTTTCTTCTTAATCTAACTTGACATAACAAATTGGATTATGTTTCCCTGCGTTTGTCTAATGTAGAATCCATACGTTCCTAATTTATATTTCCTGTTACTCTGGCATTATGTTAAAATTACACTTTTTCTTAAACCATGAAATAGCATTAAGAAATTGAAGAGGTTCTGACTATTTATTTCGTTCGTACCCTTACTTCTGTTTCTGTTTCTCTTTTTTTTCTGTTTACTCTATGCATAGCCTGCTGAGCTGACCGCGCCATTGTTAAGTGGGACTCCTGCACCAGTGCCAGAGCGGAAGCCCCTTATCAGGTAAACTATAATAAATTGTTGAACAATATGTAATTGTCTTGATTTGTTTGATTTTCCATATTCTTATGATTGACCTGAGATTTTTTTCGGAGTTTATTAACATGTTTGGTTCTTTCACTGTGAAATGTGAGATGATACAATTCTTAGGTTTTGAATAAACATGTCTTGGATTCTGTGAAAATTGTGAAACCAAACACACATAATTTATGGTTAAGCTGCGTCGAAATATAGTTGGTTTACCGTTCATTTTCCTTCTTATTCTCAGATTCAATTTCACATCCTTGGGGAAAGCTGCTGACAAAAGTTGTTAGACACTTCAAAACTCTAGATGCAGATAAGCTGGGGGTGTAAATGGTCTTTCTAGTTCTTTCTTTGGTCTTGTAATAATATTGATACAGAAAATAAACACCTAGATATAAAAGCCATCAATTCTTGCTTATTTGTAGCATGAGAAACTGTTGTATATGTATTTCTGAGAAGAGTTTCAATACTTACTTAAGAAGCCTATTTTATACTGCCTGGCATGTTTGGGATCTTTTATAATTTCAAGTTATAACTTATAAGCATTCCTTTTCATGGTTTGATCCTTTTAGAGTATAACTTCCCTTTCTAGTGCAGTAAAGATTTGTGTCACCAAGTTTATAATATTAGTCTTATGAAGATTTTAGCTAATATAAAATAATTTTGAAATTTATCTTATGGTGTCACTATTCTAATTATTTTAGAACTGATTTGGTGAAACAAATTAATTTGATGATAATATCGTTGGATGTTAATGCAGGGCTAATATTTCAAGGAAAACTTACAGAGTTGACTAAAAAAAATACAGGTAAAATTCATCAGTTGTAAAAGGATACCACCAGTCTCCAAAAATAAAAATAAATGAATATTTATAAAAAGTTGGTATTGAAATTTTTTTTTTGGTGAAGAGATATTTCTGATGAAAAGTAATCGGAGTGCCTGGGCTGGGCCTAGGCATACAACTAAAGAATAAGAAACAAAAGGTGAAAGACAAGAAAGTGCGGCCAAAGAATAATATAGGGTAAAAGAAAGAACCAGCACATGAGAATTATGGAAGAGTGGTCATCATTTGAACCTTAAAGGATATGATCATATGAATACAAACAGTGACAAGTAGATCATGATATTTGTTGCCCAGTTGTTTGCATATGAATGAGAAACAATAAGAAACTGCAGTTTAAATTGAAAGGAAGATAAATAACAATTAATTTAACTGATCATTTAAGATGTTCTGAAACTGGTGAGAACCAAATAGATATCAGTCATATGTTAAACTGATGTATAGTATAGTATTTTGTTTTTAGTCAACTAGCCTGATGCATTTTTAAATGATAGTTTTTCATGTTTAACCTTTTAGTAACCAAAGAGTTGCCAGTCGTCACCACTCACCAGAAGGGTATCAATTGGGTTTTGAGAACAACATGTGGTGACAAGGCAAGATATATTTGGTACCTCACTCACCACGTTCAACTAATCTATTTTTAACACATGTCACCAATCCACTGACACTTTTAAAATAATCATTACAAAATGATGTATAGACTAATAATCATTACATTGTTCTTTCTTTTTTCCTTTGTAAAAAAAAAACATTGTTCTTTCTTGTAAATTATGAACTTACATAATAAATATAACAACAAACACATAAGTAAAATTAAAAACAATTCAAATCTCCTTTTCTGCAAATGACATGTAAGGTTTGTCCCTATCAACATTTGTTTTGTAAAACCTATTATTGGTGAATGCCATGCCACTATCAACTTAATGAACAAGTTGACCCATAAAAACAAACTTATCAGCAAGTTGCAACACCCTCTTGTGCAAAGACTTCAGACAATATATTCCTTTTATCGATCTACAAAGACCTGAGGTTATTTTTCTTATTTTATTTTATTTTTAGACATTTATAGAAGGAAAATAGTACCAAGTGGTCTATACTTGAAAATTTGTTATGATGTTGTGGCCTTCAAGTTCAAAGTTCAAACTTTCTCTCAAATCTGATATATAAGATATGCATATTATACCCACATGACACTTATGTATGGTAATTGGCAGACACTTTTTCATCCACCCTTATGATTGGTTAGCTTGAAATTAGTATGATGTCTTTGGATTTGGCTGGGGACTATATATACTTGAATAAATCATTTAGCTTTTCACCTAATCTGAATCACTTTCCAAATTCCTTGTACTAAACATAGACAAAGATAGCTAATGGTGGCCATGGGCATGGAGGATGAGCGCTTGGAGCATTTGTTGGTGGTGCTGGGTCTGTTGGTGTTCTTGATATACCATATCTGGCTTCTCTACACCATAGTATACAACCCTGTTCGAACTGTCATTGGCCTAAACGCAGAGTCTCGTCATCAATGGGTTCTTTTCATGATGAGTGTGAGTACTTCCCTTGGTTGCTGGTTGAGTTTACTCCAAACTTTTCTATTTCTTTCAATTGATGACAACAAGTTTATATTTTGATTTTAAAGTTAGAATCTTTTGATTATGAAAGTTGACATTAAATCTTGTATGCTAGCTGTTGTGACTATTCTTATGACTAGGTAGTTCCCCTTCTTTCTTGAGCTCATTGAAGCAAGGGCAATAGCAAATTCCCATTTTCCCTTCAATGAAGTTCTCAATGAAGTGCATTATCCTCTTGAATGTGAATTAATTTCAACCTGTTGGTGATGTGTATCAGGATAAATCTAACACCAAAGTAGTAGAATCAGCCATTTTTTTATTTATGCACTTGGGCTGAACATTTTTTCAAAGACTTACGGTTATTTACAGCAAAAATGGGTATTACTCTGAACATGTTATTACTCTGATTGGTTGAGACCCTGCTGAAATTGTTAACATTGAGTGATAGTAGTCACTCTAGATGCTCGATTCTCTTAGGAAAGTCATTTTTTTCAAGTTAACACGGAATCTAGAATACTATATTGTTCAAGTTTAAGTTGAACAAGACTTGTTAATATGTCCATAAAAATAATATATTGAGTTACATGCTTTCCAATTTCAACTCATTGAAAACTTGGTTGTTTAAGTTGTATGTTTTCTTTTCCACATTTCAAGTCCTCTGGTTTTTTAGTTGGCAGAAATTGCTGTTTCTAGCCCCTTCAAATATAACAAGATTTGCTTTCAGACCCTGCTAATATAGCGATTTTTTTTCCATGTTCCTTTATGAACATCCTTTAAACACATGGCACAGTTGATGTGAGTTTTTGTTTGCCACATCAACATTTAACGGAGTTTAGTTATCAAAAGTAAGAATTTGAAAAAATTAGAGATGGAAACAGGACAAGAAAAAACTTTCACTGTATTTGTAAGGACTAAAAATACATGTAAAGCCTTTAAATAAGCTAATGGATGGTGGAAACCTTGATGAGTTATTGTACCAACTACCAACTGAGGACTAAAAGTATATGTAAAGCCTTTATTTTACTGATCTGTTTTATCAGTAATGTTTTTCAGATGCTTTCTTCTGCTGTCTATCTCAAAAGAGGTCATTTAAATATAGACATCTCCCATTGAAGTGTAATTTGTTGAACCTTCTGGTAGTACTCCTTACGGGCTCTTACATAAGACATGTAGTGTTTTTTTTTAAATCGACATGTAGTGTTAGCGGGAACCCAACTTGTTGTTTCTTTGCATGTCCTCTCTTCTTCGCTTTAAAGGTTAGTAAGCTTTCTTGTTTGGCTCCACTAACTCTCAGTTTGAAATGATCAAACACCAATTCAGGAAACTGGCAAGATGTGTCTAGAAGTTGATAATGAGATAAAATCATCAAAGAACTACCACCACATGGTTATGTGTGCACTTCTTATGAACTATAATGAAGCCCTGCTTTTGTCTTGCATTTTGATATTTAGGAAGATCAAGTGTATAATTGGAAAAGAAAACTCAACAGAAGAAACACTTAAGAGCACATTCTGAACGTTAGGTAATTGATGCTTCATTGTTGCTTCAATGTGCTTTCCTTAAAACTTAGTGTTTGCTGCTTACTGGTAAGGGTGTGATACTAGGCTTGTCTTTGATTGAGGGTGTGTTTGGAAGAGCTCATTTGAGTTTATCTTATACGGTTATACCATAAGCGCCTTATTTGAGAGCTTATGAAAATAGCTAATAGCCTAATAACCTATCTACTAGCTATTTTGAATTTATTTTCATAAGCTGCTCAAATTAGCTTATGAATAAGCGCTTATAACCTATAAGCTATTTGTAACTTATTTGATTAAGCTTATCAAAATAGCTGATGTGGTAAGCACTTATGTGATAAGCACTTGTTCCAATAAGCGCTTAACTAAGTTGTTTACCCAAACGCACCATGAATATCCTTGTTATTTGGTCTTTTGAGGTTCTGATTTTGTGCAACATTGTCTTCATGTTTTTTTCCTCGCTTTTCTCATTCATCAAACCCCCCTCACCTTCAGAAATCATTTTGGCAAGCTGTGAACATAATTTCTTGAATTAATTCCATTGCAATAATTTCAGGATACCGCGAAGAATGGGGTCTTAGCTGTTCAAACTATCCGCAACAATATCATGGCATCCACTCTTCTTGCTACAACAGCAATCACACTCACTTCACTGATTGGTATTTTTGCTAGCAATGCATGGAATACTGATGACACTGCTCCCATTCTTTACAGTATTTCTTCAATGAAACGTATTTCTATCACCGTATGCTTCCTTGTTGCATTCTTATGCAATGTGCAGTCTATAAGATGCTATGCCCATGTAAGCTTTTTGATCAATGCACCTACACTCAGAGACAAAAGAGAATACATGGAATACATTACAAAAACGTTGAACCGTGGAAGCCATTCTTGGTCCCTTGGATTGAGAGCATTCTACTTGTCATTTCCTCTGTTCCTCTGGATTTATGGACCCATACCCATGTTTGTTTGTTGTTGTTTGACATCATTTATTTTGTACTTCTTGGATACAACAGCTAAAATCGCAAGGGATCTTCACAGCAACTCATTCAGGAAGGAGAGGGGAACTCATGATGTGGAATCTGCAGTGGAGCCTGATTACCATCCTTTAGCTGGTAACAATTTGTCTTAAGAAACAAGTGTGGATCATGTATAAATAATTAAACATGTAGCAATATTGGTATTAAGTAGTAGTTTTTGCTCTTGATTTTATAGTAGTGAAACTGGATTGAATGCGCAAAACATATTTACACTTTCAGTGCATTGTTGTTAAACTCAATAAATCACCAAGCTTGTAGATCAATTGGCTGAGGTCGTTCTCGCTTAAGTAGAAGTCTCGGGTTCGAGTTCATATGATTGCAGCTGCACTAAATACTCGTCAGAGAAGACGGATAAGATTCTAAGTATCATTACTTCACAAGAATTGTGAGGGGTTGTCTAAATGACCCATGATAAAATTTGTTCTTAAAATTTGTTCTAAATAACTTCAAAACTTGTAACTTCAAAGATAAGTGAGGTGGAATTTCTATATTTTATTTATTAATTTATTTCCAACTCACTTATCATAAATGTGATTGGATGATGGGTTATTTAACCCAAACTTTATCATGGGTATTGTGAAAGGAGCTTTGATCATGTTTTTTATAGCGTGGATACCCAATAGTAATAGAATAGCAGTCACTTGAAGATGATACAAAATGCACATAAAAAAGTGGGGCCCTTTGATTCGATGCAAGTGTAAATTTGATCCATGTCATTTGATTTGATGGGATGCATGCTTGATTCGATGCAAGTGGCAATTTGAACTGGCAGATTTCACTTAAAATGTGTCCTTATATTATACATTAAGTAAGTGGGGTATCAAAACTTGTGAATCTGTCTAGCATCTTATCAGCAATCGAATATCAATTCAACTTTTGTTTCTTTAGTCAAATAGTTGTGCAACGTGGTGGAGAATGATCGAAACGTGAAATAAGTGTCTCAATCTTTCTGGTTTGGAGTTAATTATACAAGTAGGTCGCTTTAATCATGACATCAGAAAATATGTCTTCTATTAGTTTTAGATGTAACTCCACCTAATGCACTCTTTGATGTAGAGGAAAACCCACGTAGCAAATACCAAACACATAATTTGTGTGTTTACGCGTGTGTTTAGATTTTCATTAAACTCAACAAATGATTCGAATTGAAAGATAACGAGACAAATTTTACTTCTACATTTATGCATTTGGAATGTGTGTTTTCCTGTTTATGTTGAAGCAATATGGAAAACCAAACATACATACATACTACATGATGGAATTAGGTGTTTTAAACTTGTGATTAAAAAAAACAATAAAGTTGTAAATTGAGATAATGGAAAGGTGGGGGAAAGAGTGGCTGAAATTGAAGAGGCTGACAACTCAGGAAAAAAAATGTAACAACTGATTTAAAGTATTGCTTTGTGCCTAAAAAAATATTTAGCATAAATATAAATAGATAGGTTATCATGGTCTTTCCCACTTTTTCTTCCCTTTGATAGAAGAAGGATTCAATTTCAATTTTTGCAGACAACTTTACCAATTGAAAGAACAAGGAGGAGTGTCTTTACTTGTTCTGGAGACAAAAAGACAAGTTTTTGTAAGTGAAGCTTTCAAAGTCACAGTCTACGTGTGAGTGAGTGACAGGGAGGAGGTGGATGGAACTAACTTGAATCCCAAAGTCATAGAGTGTCAGTTATGTGGTGAGTTTGAATGGTGAAAGGTAAAATTTTGAAGTTACAAGTTTGAAGAAGCAGAGGCATCATGCAAATTCAGGAATTGGATTTCATATTGGTACCTTTGGGTGTGTTGATTCTGGGAATTTATCACGTTTGGCTTCTCTACACCATTATCCGCTATCCATCTCGCACTGTTATTGGCTTGAATGCTCAATCACGCTATCAATGGGTTCTTTCCTTGATGAATGTCAGTAATCTCTCTCTTTTTCTCAATTTCTTGAATATATCATATCTGAGTTGCCTCTGAATCAGTGGTTTGAGAATATTTATAGCTTCAAGTTTGTTGATTTGAGAATTTGTTTTTACTTTTTCACTTTGGAGAGTTAGGTTTAAGTGTGACATGCTTGATTCTCTCTAAATCAAAGTCTCAAACGTGCACGGAAAATAACCTCTGTTGGGAAAGCTAGCCCCACCAGGATGTCGATGTTCCTAGCTCGAACATGATTGCTTCCTGTGGATGATACATGTACTAGACCTGTAGGACTTGAGTTCTATGCCATTGCATTCTTCAAGGTTCCTATTTTGTGTGTCCCTAGAAGATCTTGAATGTTGATGAATGCTTATGAAATGAATTTGACAAGTACTTTAGCATAACCTGCTTAAAGGACAACTTTACACTTACTTCATGACTTGATATTCTAAAGTAGATATTTATTCATCTTTATAGTCTTTATAGAACCTACATGATTAGCATTCTGTTTTCATTGTATAAGTTAAGTAGTTAGATTGTGGTTAGTAAGTTAGTTAGACAGTTACACGCGGGTCCCTATACATGGTAGATATTGAACCATACTCTTCTACAGGCTCATAGATGAGATCCATTAGTCTCCATACAATTGTTTTGATTTCTATCCTCTGCTCTCTTTGAATATCCATGTTGATTGTTAATACATACAATGTTGATGATAGTCTTGCCATCACATAACAACACTAACATTCGGATGAGGACTTTTATGGCTTATACTGGTTATAGAAGTCAGATGACTTTGCTGTAGAGGGGGGGGGGGGGTCCTTTGATCAATAATGCAAGGTGTCACTTTATAAAATTTTCATGGATCAATTGGGTTGAAACTTGAAAGTACTTTTTTAGCATATTTAGCTTGTATCCGAACATGCCCTGAGACAGTTGTTTCCATAACATACTCTCTTGCTTTGTTTTCAGGATCCCTTGAAAAATGGCATTTTGGGCATTCAAACAATCCGGAACAACATGATGGCATCCACTCTTCTTGCTACAACTGCAATCACACTCAGCTCACTAATTGGCGTTTTCGCGAGCAATGACTCAATTTTTGAAAATAATACTCCCATTACTGATTCAATCAAACGCCTTTCTATGTCGTTATGCTTCCTTTTTGCATTTCTATGTAACATGCAGTCTATCAGATACTATGCACAGGCAAGCTTCTTAATATCAACTCCTGCACTCAAAGGCAAAAAGGATTTGATTGAATATGTTGCGAAAACCTTGGACCGTGGAAGTTATGCTTGGTCCCTTGGCTTGCGTGCATTCTACGTGTCAATTCCTCTAATCCTCTGGATTTATGGGCCTATACCCATGTTTGCTTGTTGCTGCTTGACACCATTCACTTTGTACTTCTTGGATACAACAGCTAAAATCACAAGGGAACTTCACAGCAACTCGTTCAAGAAGGACAGGGGAACTCATGATGTTGAATCTGTAGTGGAGCCTGATTATCATCCTTTAGCTGGTGACAATTTGGCTTAAAACACAGGTGTGGATCATGTATAGTTAATTAACCATGTAATAGTTATGCGAGGTTTTTGTTAGATTTTAGAGTTTTCTATTTCCTAGCTATAATTACCTAGTGAGTCATGATAGCCTAGTAATAATAACGACTTAGTAGGTGTTAATGACCTTGTGGCTCTATGTAAACGGTCTATCAGTGCTTCTAATGCTTGTAAGATATCAATGTAAACGGTCTATGCTAAAACTTGTAATATCTTCTCTTGGTTTGTAAGTTTTCTGATTTTTCCTTGCCTACTCGATTTTGCTAACAGTTTTGCATGTATCTATTGAAAAGTATTAAGTGTGCCTTGGATGCGAGAAGGTTTCACCTAAGATACTTGTGTATAACTTATTTACATTGAGCTTGTAGAATCAAATTAACATATGGTATTTTTAAACATCTTATAATGGAATTAAAAGTTCATGTTGTTTTATACTTTCAATTGAAGGAAAAAATGTGTTTGAAAAATATTATTTAACTGTGAGCAGTTTTTGAACTAATATTTTTTAATCCTGGAGATGTACTGATATTCCTGTTTGAAAGAACTTATATATAAGTTTATTTTAAACGCTTATATAAGTGTTTAAAATTAATAAAAGTCCAAAAGTAAACAATAATAAAAGGATATAGAAAGTTTAACACTAATAGCTCATAACTGACCGGTAAACTATTTTTAGCTTATTTTCATAAACGGTTTAGTTTAACTTATGAATAAAAAGTTTATATTTATTTAAAACTTATTTACAGCTTATTTCGTCCATAATTATTTTGAGCTTATAAAAAATGAAAAAATATAAAAAATTGAAGTAATGAAGAACTAATCTTATATGACCAAGTGTTATCATCCTGATTAAAGAAGCATCGTATATTGTTCCCCAGTCCAGTGGTGTGAGACTAAATTAAGGCCGCTAAACCTGGACGGATACTTGATTCGTCTGAGAATACCGAATTGGAATTGACAATTTCACACCAAAAAAAATTGTCTTTACATCAAACATTAAATAATTAAAGTATCAAAAATTGTTAATATGTATGATTGCATGATCTTATGATCTGTAATCCAATTTCAATTTGTTTTTTGTTTCCTTAGTCAAATTTAGATGCAATTGTGTATCGTACTTTTGCAACGTGGTGGAAAGAGATCAAACATGAGATCACTGTTTGAATAGAAGATGGATTAAATTTCAGTTTTTGCAGACAACTTGACTTAGATGAAAGTGAAAGCTCAAGCAATAGCCTTTTCACCTGTCAAGTTTTTATAAGTGGGGTAGGTACTGGAACTAATTTGAAGTAACTTTGATATATATGCCAACATTACATTTTTGGAGTGGAGAGTTTGAATGGTGAAAGGTGAAAAAATTTGAAGTTACAAGCTTGCAGAAGCATGCAAGTTCAGGACTTGGATTGGATATTGGTGCCTTTGGGTGTGTTGGTGTTGGGAATTTATCATGTTTGGCTTCTCTACACTCTCATCCACTACCCATCTCGCACTGTCATTGGCTTGAATGCTCAAACACGTTATCAATGGGCTCTTTACTTGATGAATGTAAGTATCTCTCTCCCTCTATTTCTTGTATGTGTTAATTGATGCACTTCACTACGTGTTTGGAAATTCTTCTACAACTGATTCTAACAGAAAAATGAATTATCGGGAGAAGCTTCTATCTATGAGTAGCTTCTGGTGCCAGAATTGATTCTCACGAAAAATAAACTCATGAAACATGCTATTAACTAGTCTTTGTTACATTTGTCTTGTGTGCTTTCGGTTGTTTCTGTCTTTCTCTCGCAATATTGTGTCTTCTTTTGTCCAATTATATTCAGAGTAAGCTTGTATCTATATTGGTTTCAAATTTTCTAGTTAGGATATTAACATTGGCATATATTGAAACTTAAATTCATCGTGCATTTTCAATTTGATTGGAAATCAGTGAAGTGAGTGGCAGCATATTTGAGTTGCTTCTGATAAGAAGTTCATTACTTCTTGCTATAGTTAAGAAATCCTGTAATTCATGAGAGAATGTTGTTAAAAAGGAACCTTATTGTTTTGTCTGTGAATGAGGTCTGAGAAATTTGAGGATCTCGGTTCTAGAGTTCTATATATTTCAGTTATTTTGTCAACAAAGGATTCAACAATCATGTGGTTTTCTGAAATTTATCCCAACTCCTGCTATTTAAGCTGAGATTTTCTCAAATGCTGTGTTGGGGATTTTATGCTGAAGTTGGTGCTTCAAGCTGGCTATAACTTGGTTGATAGTTATTGTACAAGATTAATTAGTACCCTTTGAAATCAGCATTGAGTTGCCTGGAACTCCAAACTTATTAAGCCATTAGGATGCAACATGTTTCCTTTTATATTGTCTAAATTCCTGTCCCTCTAAATAAACATACTGATACTTACAAGATTTTTCTGTGCATAATCCATTGCGAGTTCAGCTTGTTGAAAGTTGGTTGGGAATTGGGATATTATGTGACAGCTCTTCAGTAAAATTTGTAATTTTAAGAAAACTCATTCTGGTGTGATTCTGGGGTTAACTTATAGCATGTTAGGATCAGCATCTATTTCCCCAGAATCAATTCGGAAACCCAGAAATTGCTTACAGAAACTTCCAACAGAATTGATTCTGGCTTCAGAATCAATTGTAGAATGATTTCTAAACATGCACTTAGATTAATATCATTGCTGATGCCATGTTAGGTTAGAGATGTTAGCTTGTTTGTGAACTGGATTACTCAGTCTTCTTTTTCCTTGCATCCCACATGCCACAACCCACAATTTCAGAAGTAAATTTTCAACATACTCCTTTGCTTTGTTTTCAGGATCCCTTGAAAAATGGTATTTTAGCTGTTCAAACAATCCGCAACAATATGATGGCATCCACTCTTCTTGCTACAACTGCAATCACACTCAGTTCACTAATTGGTGTTTTCGCGAGCAATGACTTAGAAACCCAATTAGTTTATGGAAACAGAACTTCCATTACTGCTTCAATCAAACGCCTTTCTATGTCGCTATGCTTCCTTGTCGCATTTCTATGTAACATGCAGTCTATCAGATACTATGCACAGGCAAGCTTCTTAATCACAACTCCTGCACTCAAAGGCAAGAAAGATTTCATTGAATATGTTGCGAAAACCTTGGACCGTGGAAGTTATGCTTGGTCTCTTGGTTTAAGGTCATTTTACTTGTCAATTCCTCTAGTCCTCTGGATTTATGGACCCATACCCATGTTTGTTTGTTCCTGCTTGACATCATTGACTTTGTACTTCTTGGATACAACCACACAAATAACACAGGATCTTCACATTAAGTCATTCAAAAGGAGGGAAAGTGAAGATGTGGAAGCAGCATAGGTCCACCATATGACATGTTTGGTTGCACGCTTGCAATCCACGTTTAGAGACCAAAATCAAATTCACTCATTAGCTGCAATGCACCAAAGCATGTTCACTCATAAGCTGCAATGCATAGCTTCTTGGCTAGCGTGTGTTCAACAAACATCAAAACATGTTGATAATCATTGTAACTGTTGTTGAAACATGTAACATGCTGCTGATAATCATGAAATATGTGTAGTCATGTTTCATATAGTTAGAGAACAAAATAAGTTTGCTGATGTATTAGCCAAATCAGGAAGTTGTAGTAAGGAAGATTTGCGGACTCTTTGTTAAGGTTTATTTTTGGAAGTCTTATGCATGTAATCCTTCTTGAGAGGGCTGTTCTCACTACACCAAAATGCGCTATTTAGCGGCGGTTGGATTTGCATATAGCGGCGGTTTGAACCGCCGCAAAAAAGTTTCCCGTCGGTTCTCCAACCGTCACTGTTCTTTGCGCCGCGAGTCACCTTAACGTCGTTTTTTAGCAACCGCCGGAATAACCGCCGCTATATTATAGCGGCGGTTTAAACCGCCGTAAAGGAACAATTTAAACATAGTGTCGGTTGCAACCGCCGCGAGTTAATAAAGTATTTTATCATATACTTTTTTTGGCGATTTTAACCGCTGCAAATTGTTCTACATGAATGGCGTCGGTTTAAACCGCCGTGGGTAAACGAAGAGTTAAATCGTACACTTTTTTGGCGGCTTAAGCCGCTGCATTTCTTTCTACATAAAATGGCGTCAGTTTTAACCGCCGCGATAACCTTATCATTTATTATTAATTTTTTTTTGAATTTCTACTTTCGAATTATAAAATTTAGTAAAATCATTATGACTTTTATCTAGTGCCCTAGCACATTTCCTAGACATAAGATATATATTTAGCAATCCTAAATAAATAATACCATTTTCATCAAAATACAATCATACAAGTCATTGTATAATTATTAGAAAAATCTGTATAGTGATTGTGTTGACTGAAGAAATATACAAGCTCAGATTCAGCAATAACAATGCAATTAACATGTGGCTTTGAACTAATGATCGAACAGTTACAAACACCATGAAAATAGAGAGATGGTAATACCGATAGAAGAGGAACTTTAGATTGAATCAACTTCAGATTCCATCACTTCTTCAGATTCTGCAATTTAAGATAAATGTAAAACAAAAATTAACAAAAATCAGACTAAACACAACCCTAGATTTTCAGATATGAAATCAAAGTGAAGAGATCAATGATACTCGGATTTGAAATCAAAGTAAAGAGTAATCTCAGATTTGCAATCGAAGATAACAGAGATGATTGCAATAAAACTCGCCTTCAGTGTGAAGAGATCGAATAAATCGAAGGTGGCGGAGAACGATGGTGCCGAGGGAGAGGGAGGATTTCCAAAGAGAGATGAACTGCGACGGCGGAGAACGATAGCGGAGAACGATGGCGGAGAACAGTGGTGGAGAACGGTGGCGGAGAACGGTGGCGGCGAACGGTGGCGTAGAACGGTGGCGGCGAACAGAGAGAGAAGGGACGGTGGCGCGAGAGTGAGAAATGAATGAGTGAGACTGTGAGAGTGAGAGTGAGGAGTGAGAAATGAATCTGAAAATAGGTTTAGGTTTTTTTAGTTTTTTTTTAACTATAAATAATTTCAACCGCCAGTAAGTAAAAACAACCGACGTCATTTCCCATCGGTTGCTCAACCGCCTCAAAGGAAAACATTTAGCGGCGGTTTATAAACCGCCGCTATTCAACCGCCACTAAGTCGCGAATATTGTAGTAGTGTCTAAAGTTCCTTTTGATGTTATCAGTGCATTTCTCTTGGGCTGTCACTGATTTTGCACCTCATGCTTAATTGGTGAATATAGAGCATGAACTTTGTTTGTGCCACTTGCTTGTTTTCGTGGTGTTAATTCCCATACAATACACACTACAAAAAAACTTGTTTTTAGCGGCACCAAATTTGTGGCATTTACCAAAACATGCCACAAACAGATATTATTCTGACATTTAATTTGAATGCCACTAATTTAGTTCACACACCTAGCAATAGTTATAACATCACCTTATCCCTATTCCCCTTGTGTAGCTGATATGACAGATTGGATTGAATTAATGGATGAGATGGATGAGTAGAGTCATGCATGTCAGTTAGGCTTCTAGTTCGATCTCAATGGAGAAAGGACATAACCTACTCTATGGTTTTTTTTTTGGATTTCAGCTACTGATTAGAAATTTGACATATGCCTACTCTTTTCATTGCAGGGTCAATTGATGGCAATATAGATACAATGAAGAAATGGCTAACAATATTTGAGTCTTCAAATCTTTATGTAATTGGTTAGCTAGTGTTGGTTGTTTACATATATCTTCTTCTATGTACTTTGGTGTTTCAATCTTTATGTACTCAAATTCAGATGCTGGAACCATATATGTCCTTTCATGTTCATGCCCATTTGTTAGTTTGCTTGAACCTTGTGACATCTTGAGGCATACTTATTGACTGTTCATGAGCTTATACTTAATCATTTTCTCTATAAAAGATAACAGGATTTCATTTTCAAAAAAAAAAATAACAGGATTTCGGCCACAAAGTATAAAAGTATGAATATATAAGTAAATATAATATTATTGATAAAATGAGGCATATATGTAGTTTGTGGCATTTAAAAAGATGCCAGTTTCAATTTGTGGCATTTAGAAGATGCCAGAAGCATTTGTGGCATACAAAAACCGGCATTTAAGCAAAAAATGCCACAAAACAGTTGTGGCACCTGTAATAGAGGCACTTAAAGGTGAATGCCACTAATAACACTTGGGACATTTAATAAATGCCACAACTTAACAATATCAATGCCACTAAAAATACATTTTTTTGTAGTGACAGGTGTTAGTTATTGTCTTGAATATAATTCCAAAAATATAATTCCATTTCAAGCTTAAATTGATGTGAATGGCATATTTTGAAAAAACCAATCAGATTTCATTATTTCCTTGCTATATAGCAGATCAAAACATGTCAAGAGTCCGTTTAGATACGCACTCGCCGGAGCTTATCTTCAGAAAAAAACACTACATAAGTTTGGTTTGCATTCAAACGGGTTCCAAGTCTTGCATGCAGGAGCCATGAAATGAACATGATTGAGCTTCATAAACATGTTATAATCATTCTGGACCACAAGCAGCCTGGAACTGGTTAATTATACAAATTTAAAGATGTGGGATTGGGACATCAATGATTGAGTGAGGAAACAATTGGAGTAGGATCAAAAACCATTTCATATTACTTCCCAAAATATATCTTACTCCCTCTCTTGCATTCCTATTACTGTCAAGGTGGATTATGATTGTCAACGATGTTAACTACTTATGATGTGAGATTAAGATTAGAAAAAAATTTAGAATTAAAATCAAAGGAAGGAATGAAGCAATATTCTCCCATATATGTATATCCAAAACCTTGATATGATTGAATATCCAACAACAGCTCTTGGAGTGGATGAGTTTTGCACCTCACAAACTGGGCCACAGCTTAAGGTCATGGGCCACCTACAATGCTAGCCGCCCAATGAATCCGTAGCCGGAAAGTTACAAATTCCGTTAGATATATGCTTCTTCAAAAAAACCCTCTTTAGTATCAGAAAGGATTGATGTACATACAAAATTGAGCAACATACTTTAGACATATCATTTAGTCAAGGTTTTTAACAACCACAAACATTAGCGACAATTAAAACCCTGCTGAATGGTATGTTGAAAGTATGTAGCCTAATTTTGTTTATCCGCAAAAAAAACTCTTTTAGTATTAACAATCGTGTTACTTTCAAAAAAAAACAATTGTGTTAATATTTCATACTAATTTTTTATCCCATCCTTCTTTATTCTGTGTGTACAAAATCAGCCCTTCAAATTCTCTTTAGTCTCTTTTGACATATTGATGTATCTAAGTTTAGAGATTGTATAATTATACTCTCTTTTGACAATATTCTTTCTATCATCATATGTGTATCTACTTTAGTCAGGGATGGAATAATTATATCTGGAACAATGTCAAAGAGTCTTCCCTTTTTCTAGTCTTGTGTATTCTTTCTTTTCAAAGGAAAAACATTCTTCAACCATTTATAACTAAATAGTTTTACATCCGAAATGGTTTCTTTGTTGGATGGCAATAGAGAAAATCAATTGCCTACCACTAATGAGGGATCACATGCTGAACTTTCGAAGTCAACATAAAAATGGCGAAGGTCTTGTAATTATCGATAGAGACCATGCACACATTTAATTTGCCTCCTCTAAGTGTGCATGCCTTTGTATGTTTCTGCTACTAACTAGTATACTGTATACATTTACAATCAACTTTCGATGCATGTCCAATAACTTGTGTTTTTATAAAATTTAGAAGTTAATAGTATGATGATTGTACAAATTTACGAGACATTGCAGGTGCCATTAATTTGGGGTAATGCATACATTTCTCTATACCATACACAGGCAAAGATGATACAATTTGTTGAAACATAAAGTCCTACATCGACGGATTGAGGAGCATAATATAAATGAATAAGTTTTCAAAATACCTGCACCTAATAGTGTGACTGTGATCCATTTTCACTTACAACATTATTTGTGATCGCAAAAACAAAAAGATTAACAATCACTTTACTTAATAGTGATTTTCAAAAAAATAATAATAATCACTTAGTAGTGTGATCCATTTTCACTTACAACATTATTTGTGAGGGTAAAAAACTTTCAAATGAATATGGTTCAAACTATTACACGGGTTAGTTGAAAATTGCTATAAAAAACATTTTCATTTACCGAAAAGACTTTTTTTTCAAACTATATGAATATGACCCTTACCCCTACTATATTTTAGGCAAATTTATTATCATTTTCCATATATACCTTGTATTTTTTTTTATTACAAGAGGAAGTCTACCTCTTGTATTTATCTAGCTTTTGTAATTTCAATATTTTGATTATCATTTATAATTATTTTTCTTCCACACTACTAAATACATCAATCAAGGTAAAGATGGACGTTTTGTAAACTTTTTAAAAATCAATATATTAATTAATCTCATTACATATTTTTTTTAATAAATAAAATTATTTCACATCTAATTTGTACTTGTAGGTTCCGTGTAAAAGTTTCAATTGAAATGAGTGAGTGTAATAAAGTGAGTGAGAGTGTTGAAGTGTGAGTTTTTATTTGTTAGGGCTCATGCATCTTGCTATACTCACATCACCTTCGGCTTCAACCAAGTTAATCAAACAATATTTTGGACTCGCTTCAACATAATTACTATTTGATCGTCATGGTGAAGAATAGAAATACCTTATGCTATGGCTTATTAAACTCACGTCAAATCTCCAATAATAAAATAAATTTGACCCTTTGTAATCCGTACATGACTAATTGGCTGCATTACTCTTGTACAATCCTCTTACCACAATTCCATTTGCATGAGTGGTCCTTCCTTTCTTCTTGCTGAGGATCATCTTTTGATCATGATATACTGTGCATATATATATATCACTTATCTAAATCTTGAACACACAAAAAGATAAACCAGATTTTTATTGGGGAAGAAGAAGCAGAAATGAATGAAATCATTGTCAAATATAATAATCAAATTATAATCATTGTTTTAGATAGTCAAACAAATAGGAGTTAAAACCAAGACCCCTCTAATTAAGGATTCCATACCCTCGCGAATACAACCTTTTGGACAAAGAGGAATATATATGTATATAGAATGAATTGCACTTGCTCAAGTTAAATTCTTCAGTTTTTTCATTCTAACTTCCTCATTTTTTTAATAAGCCAAAAATGCAATTCGAACTTCCTCATACCATCAACAAATTAAACAGATTTGATTCGTAATCTCCAAAAGCTGCAGAAGCTGCACATTTAATTAACTGCAAAATACACATGCAATGAATTAACTGCAAAATACACATGCAATGAATAATTAAACTGCAGAGAAAGCATTGATATGTAAATTGAATGTGATCATTAAACTAAGAGAAACTAGATACAGTACTACATGTTGGATACACGGTGAAAAACTATGATTTTCGATTTTCACTTCGAACAGTTACAAAAGCTAATGAAAGTTGCTTCTGTCCATGTCCACAATGATTTTCGATTCACCATGTTTTTCTACTGCACTTAACACATGGAGTAGAGGGGGAGTGAGAGGCTGAAGGTGATGACAGAAGCATAGAGAGCACAAAGGACTGAAATGCGCAATCCATCTTATATATTCATGCATATCATCATCTGTGCTCTCTATCTTCTGTCAACGACCTCATAACTAGTATTTCCATCTCTCTATTCCTCTACCCCAAGATATGTTCACCAAAAAGAGAGAAATAAAAAGGAATTAGGGAGTTGAGTTTGGAGGGTTTGATTTCTCAATAGGTAGAAGCGCCTATTTATAGGAAAAATAATGCAAAGGAATGAAAAGAATGGGGCTAGGGTCCTTGAAATATTCCACCAGAAGAATAGCCACTACTTCCAATTAATTCATAACACTTTCCATTTTGTAATCGCATATCATGAGTCATAAGGAATCCATCATTTATAGAACGAAGGCTCGTATGATTTATTCAAACAACATAAAAGTTACATGTGGAATTTGTCAGCTGTTAATTTTTTTGCCACATCAGCCATTAACAATGATAGATTAGGGTTAGGACTAAAACCCACATGACAACTAAAAGAGGAGATTAAAAGCATAACAAATATGGCAGGGACTTAAACTAATTTTGATTGTAAAATGTGGACCAAAAGCTTGTTTAAGCCTTTTTCATTTATTAGAATAACGGGACAAAGATTAAACTCTAGACTGTTTGCTGATATAGAGGCTATGATATCATATCATAAATCAATTATCATAAAAACTTAACTTGAATAAACTTCATGAATAGTTTTATACTCCCTCCGTTCCTAATTATAATATCACCTATAGACAATCATAGTTGCTATTTTTTCCTCTCTTTCTTTTCTCTCTTTGTATATGGGTTAGCACCCCTTGTGCTTAATCAATATATATTCTTTGCATATCAAAAAAAAAAAAAACCTATAGACAATCATATTTATTAAGAACACATGTAATGAGATTAATTAAAGTATTGGTTTAAAAATATTTATACAATCTTCCACATCTACTATTAATAATTGTATTGAGTGGTGTTGAAGAGAATAAATTAATTACTAGTTATAATCACAATTATGAAATACAAAAAATTAATAAATGAAAGGGTATATAAACCTTTTTTTTCTTTTGGGCTTGGGCAATTACCCAGCTAATGATATACTGGGCTAAGCGCAGGCCTTTGAGAATTGTTATCGTTTTTAATTTCTTGTTGTCCTATTGTTTTTTTTTTTGAATGGGAAAAAAGTCCTATTGTTTGTTTGAACTTGAAAATTCTTTTTTTTTTTGTTTTTTTAATAGAGAATGAAAAGTGAGAAACTTGACAAAAAAAAATTAAATTATGTTCCTCCGCTTCAAAACTTTGTTTTATTGTTTTAATTTTTCATCTATTTTTAATAGTAATTCCCATTAAAAAAATTCCAATGGTGAAAGATGAATCTTCTTAAGTCTTAACAATAATCCTATCGTATTGGGTATGGATCCATTCATTTTAACCTGATGTATTGTTAATATTTTACTCACTTAAATTCTCAATAATTTCTTTTCCTATGCTCCGCTTTAGTGGAAGTTTATAGGGCAATTAAGGTCGTAACCATGGGTTTGAGGTATTTCTATATGGGCAACAAATAAAAAGAAGGAAAATGATGCTAGACAAATGTTGTAGTGGCAAGTTCCCCTTTCACATAGCTTTGATGTTTCAAGAAAATGAAAAGGTGCATAATACAGTCAAAAAGGAATTCAGTGCTCAATAAAGTAAGGAACAAAGGTACTTATCTTCAATAACACTTGTCAACACCCCATACCTTCTTTCCTTATTTGGCCTCATTAGGCCCACATCGATCGGCAATAGAGAACCATACACTGTAGATGCTACCTTGAGGCCATGTACTGAAAATTCCTTCAGATTTTCACTATTCATAACGTGTGTAAAGTACAATACCTGGCCACCTTGATTGGCCACTACAAGGTTCTGGTTCTCACTGGAAAAGCTGGGAAGAATGAATCGATATTAGCCCAACAGCATCAACATAATTGCCTTTGATTGGTTCTGAAAGTATCTTTGAAAAGAATTTTACAAGGGTGGTATGAAATTCTGTGATTGAGAATAAACCTAATTCATTGATAAATACTGGTAATGAATTGGCAGATAACAGAACATATGCATGTGCATTTGTGCAGAGTAGGGAAGGACAGAAAATGACGGAAAGTTAGAGGCTTAGAGCTGAATAACTGCACTTTACAGTTTGCCCGATCCGACCATTGTATTGTATTGGCAAATCAGATTATTGAATCGCATCAGCAATTGCTGCCACAAAGTTTTCCTTCTAAACCATCACAATATAGTTCATGAGAATATGATTCTATTTTCCAAACAACATGTAGTGAATGAAGGAGTACTGTGACTTTTGCGGCTGATATTGTTACCGTGACAAGACAATAGAAAATGCAAGAAAGAATGAAATAGATATAGATTTACTTTGGCTTAGTAGGTTTTTGCATGAAACTTGTTCTCACAACCATAAACTAAGCTCAAAATTACAATTTTCTTCTTCATGCAGTACTGACATCAAAGTGGTTAAATAAGTCAAATGTACAGTGTACACAGTAAAAACTGTCAAAATGATTTCTGGCTTGATGCCTTTCTCCTTTCATTCTTCAGAATATATAATACAATATAATTATATCACATAAGACTACCCACAATGGTGTTGAAAGTGGGTAGTTGAAAGTTGAAATGGGGTTTTAATGGTGTTGAAAGTGAGTGTTGAAAGTTGGAAGGAGGAGAGAGGTGTTGAAAACTTTCAACACTTGTGAAACCTGCCGCATGTGACACGTGGCATATTTTTTTTTATATTTTTTTGTGAAACCTGCAGCCTTGTGAAACCTGTACCGTATTGTGTATATTTTTTAAAAAAAATATTAAATTGTTAAGTGTTTTAATTTAATTTACGTTTAAAAAATATTACATTAATTTAATTTAAATAAATAAAAAAAACATTAAATTAAATTAAATCAATAATAGTTTATTTAATTTAATTTTTATCGTAAATTTTAATTTTATGAAATCATAAAAAGAAAAATATAAAATTAAACAAAATATGAAATAAAAGTGGTGGGGTAGAGGGTAGGGTGTTGAATGAAAAACCATTGGAGTGGGTAAAAGTTGAATAAAGTGTTGAATTGGAGAGAGAAGGTGATGTGAAGTGTTGGGAAGAGAAAAAGTGGAGTGTTGAGGGTGTTGAATGTTGAAACCATTGTGGGTAGTCTAATGATAATTCCTAATTTGTGCAACCTAAACTAGGAAGGTAAATATATACAATAATGACAATATAATCCTCATTTACATCCCCCTCAAATTGATGCGGCTGATCTAGGAGCATCAATTTGCTAAGTAGAAACTGATGACGAGGACGAGGAACTGCTTTTGTAAAGATGTCCGCAAGCTGGAGTTGTGTAGGAACGTGTGGCAGAGAAATAAGACGATCATCAAAAGTCTCGCGAATGAAATGACAATCTACTTCAATATGTTTAGTACGCTCATGATGAAGGTGTGAAAAACGACTAGAAGGGGGGGATGAATAGCGTTTTCAATATAAAAACTTTCCCCTTAAGATTTAAAGTAAATCTTTTCGGTTTCTCTACGATAGATGGTGCAGCGGATAAAGATAGAGAGAAGAGAGAAGCACACAAGTATTTTATCCTGGTTCACTTGATAAATCCCTCAAGCTAATCCAGTCCACCCGTTAAGGTGATTTCTTCCTTCTTAGAATGAAGGCAATCCACTAATCAGATAATTGTTACAACTGCACTTGAAACCTACAAGTGACTAACAATACACTGACTTAGCTCACACTAAGATTCACTCTCTTAGTCTTCTCTAGGATCCGATCAACCTTGATCTCCTAAAGGAATCACCACTAAGATTCACTCTCTTAGTCTTCTTAAGGATACTGACCTACCCGGTCCCTTAAGGAAAATCAAACAACTGTTTGAGGTTGGTGTTTACAAAGGTTTGCTTCTAAATAAGCTGAGTGTAAACTAAATAAGAACAGATGAAGAAAGTAGAGGCTTGAATCTTTTCTTGTATTGCAGCTCTTGATTTTTCTCTCTTTTTCTCTTGCTTTCTTCTTTTCTTCAGCCTTTTATAGTTCAAGGTGCAAAGGATATTTCTGTTGAGAGAATATGACCGTTGGAGGGCATTTCTGGAACTTCCAGAACCTGCTGTGGCTGAACCTTGGTAGGTAGGCTTTTCAGAATAGTACACTGCTCTTGTACTTCTCGATAGAGACATTTGCCTTTAACCAATGACTTCTGATCAGAGGAATGCTTCGTGTTGGAACTTGTGAAGCTTGGTGATCAGAGTCAGAGGGAAGCTTGGATCCTCTGACCTTCGTTACTTCTGCTTCTGGACCTTCAGAGCTTCTGGACCTTCAGAGCTTCTGATCCTCAGATCTTCTGATCCTCTGATCCTTCTGATCCTCTGATCTTCAGATCTTCTGATCTTCAGATCCTCTGATCCTCAGATCCTCTGATCTTTAGATCTTCTGATCTTCAGAACTTCTGACGAATATATCTTCTGGTGTCAGAATCAGAACCTATTTGTCAAAACACTCAAGACAAACATTAGAGTATCATAGTTGTTCATCCACAAATAAATACTTGTTATCATCAAAACATAGAGTTGTACCACATGACCAAATCTTGATCTTACACATGAAACACGGGATTAGCAGCAATTTGAATAGCACTAGTGTTGCCAGCATGAAGAGGGGTAGCCTCATGTTGTGGAAGGCCCAACTCAGCCAACAAACCACGAAGCCAAATGATCTCTGAACAAGCTGTAGACATAGCTCGATATTCAGCTTCCGTAGAGGACTTGGAAACACGAACCTGCTTTTTACTCTTCCAAGAAATCAGGGCAGGACCTAGAAACATGCACCAACCAGTGACACATCGTCGAGAATCAGGACAACCAGCATAATCAGCATCACTATAAGCAAGCAATTTCAGTGACGTATGAGCAGGAAAGAAAATACCTCGTTGAGAAGTGCCTCGTAAGTAGCGAATGATGCGACGAACAGCAGCCAAGTGAAGATGTCGAGGAGCATGCATGAACTGACTGACTTGTTGCACAGCAAAAGAAATGTCAGGACGAGTAATGGTCAAGTAATTAAGACTCCCCACCAACTGGCGATATACTAGAGGATCAGAGAGGAGATTACCCTCATCACGCTGATATTTGACATTTACCTCGAGAGGAGTATCTACAGGAACTGCAGTCTGAAGTCCAGCCATAGAAATTAAATCCTCAGTATACTTATGCTGATTTAGAAAGATACCTTGGGAATTAGAATGAACCTCAAGGCCCAAGAAATAGAGGCAACCAAGATCTTTCATATGAAAAGAAGCCTGAAGTTGTTGTTTAAGTTGCTGGATGGACGCCTGGTCAGAGCCTGTAATAACTATGTCATCAACATAAATTAGGAGAAGAACTATGCCGGTAGACGTTCGATGAATGAACAAAGAAGAGTCATATTGACTCTGTGTGAAGGAGAAACCAATGAGAGTAGATCGAATTTTCTCAAACCATGCCCGAGGAGCCTGTTTCAAACCATAGAGAGAACGCTTGAGTTTGCACACACCTGTAGAAGAAGAAAATAAACCTGGAGGCGGAGTCATATAGATGTCCTCGACCAAGTCACCATGAAGAAAAGCATTTTTCACATCCATTTGATGAAGAGACCAAGCACTGGATGCAGCAATAGAAAGAATAATGCGGACAGTAGTCATCTTGGCCATAGGTGCAAATGTCTCATCATAGTCGACCCCATATTCCTGTTTGTTGCCTAAAGCCACCAACCGAGCTTTGTAACGATTGAGGGACCCATCAGAATTCAGCTTCACAGAATACACCCATTTGCAGCCAATAGGTTTAATACCGGGAGGGCAAGTCACAATATCCCAAGTGAAATTCTCCTGAAGTGCCTGAAGTTCCTCTTGCATTGCTTTCACCCAACGCATGTCCTTAGTAGCCTGCGAATAACATGTAGGAACAGAGGTGCAAGATAAAGTAGCAGTTAGAGAAGTAGGCTCCCATCCATACCTATCAGGTGCACGGTGCATACGAAAAGATCGTTGTATGACAGTCGGTGCTGAGTCTGAAGAAGAAGCATCAGGATCTAGTGACTCAGCATCAGATGAATCAACAACAGGAGGTGGTGGATCAGCATCGGGAAGGAGATGATCAGCATCCGGAGGGGGCAAATTGGGCGGGCGTCTCACATATACCTGTCCAGGTTTAAAACTTTCTATAGATAGAGGAACATGATCAAATCTAGGAAGAGTGACACCCCGGTTAGACCCAGAAACAAAATATGGGAAAAAATATTGGTGATCAAAGAAAACCACATTGCGAGAAATGTGTATTCGATCAGCAGAAGGATCATAACATAGAAACCCCTTTTGAGTGGCACTATATCCCATAAAAGCACATTGAACAGATTGGGCCCCAAGCTTGTGTCGTTCAGTAGGTGGCAAATGAACAAAACAGACACACCCAAAAGGATGAAGAACATCATAACTAGGATGAACAGTAAATAGACGAAAGAAAGGGGAATCAAGATCCAAAACCTGAGATGGAAGACGATTGATCAAATGGACAGCTGTGGACAAAGCTTCAACCCAGAACTTAGGGGGAACAGAGGCTGCAAGAAGTAATGTTCTAGTAACATCAAGGAGGTGGCGGTTTTTTCGCTCGGCAACGCCATTTTGTTGAGGCGTATACTCTCCGCCAGAGTCACTACGCAAGATTTTAATACGAGTCTGGAACTGATTTTCAACATAGGCCTCAAACAGCTTAAAGTGAGAGAAAACTTCAGCTTTAGAACGAAGAAAATAGACCCAAGTGAATCGGCTATAATCATCAATAAATGTCACAAAGTATTTATATTGAGCATGAGATAAAACATGAGACACACCCCAAACATCACTATGAATAAGATCAAAACATTTAGTAGCACGATGACCATGAGATGAAAAAGGTAAAGTCTTGCTTTTAGCCGATTTGCACGAGGAACAAGAAAAACCAGAAAGAACAATTTTATTGCCCAACAGACCATGTTTCAATAAATGAGACAAAACCATAGAGTTTGGATGGCCTAACTTTCTATGCCAGTCCTCAGATTTATTCGGAATAGCATTACAAGCAAAAGACAAGGAATTAGAAAAGGAAAACTGGAGTGGAAACAATCTGCCCACTTTAGGGCCCCTCGCGATCACCTTCCCCGATGCCTGATCCTGCACACAACATCCAACACGAGAGAAATTAACATTACAGTTATTATCCACCAATTGACCAACCGAAATTAAATTGGATGCAAGTCCAGGAGACACAAATACATCCCGAAATGAGGGACTAATGTCACCAATAGATGAAATAGGAATCATGTTACCATCTGCAAGCTGAATGCTTTGTGTGCCAAGATAAGGATGAACATTACGCAAATGTTTAGAGGAACCAGTCATGTGATTGGAAGCACCAGAATCAACCAACCAAGGTTTAGAAAGAATAGTAGACTTACCCTGAATACCCAAGGCAGAAAGAGCAGAGAGTACCATTTGTTGCACACTCTCCGGAGTCAAGACACCAACTGCAGGAGGGTCCGCACCTGCTGGAGGAGCAGCAGCATGAAAAGCCTGGGCCTGTCGCCGTGGTGGACGAATAGGACATTCTGCAATGACATGACCCCGTTGCTTACAATAGTTGCAAGATTTTATAGGGCAATTACGAGCAATATGACTGAACTGCTTGCAAGTGTAACATTTGACTTGTTTATGATCCCTACCTCCCCCTCTCTGTTGAGCAGAAAAGGCAACCGCCTCAGGAGAAAAATTCTGATCGTGTGACATTGCCCCAATAGTTAAGAGCCGTGTTTCCTCCCGAAGTAATTCTCCAAGACAAGTATCCAGAGAAGGAGGCGGAGAACGATTAAGTAGAGAAGCACGCACAACTTCAAACTCAGGACGGAGCTTCATAAGGAGTTGATCCTTCTTACCAACCTCATAGATCTTTTGCACAGCAGTGAGAGTATCGCCAGAAACATCAGCATGGATGAGAGCAGAATGCTCATCCCATAAGTTCAGAAATCCAGAATAGTAATCGCGAACCGAGAGATTTCCCTGACAATATTTGGCTATGTCAAGTTCCAACTGAAAGCGTCTGGCATCATTGTTCTCATTGTATACACGCTTCAGGTACTCCCACATACCATTAGCAGTTTTGAAGGAGCGCAATTGATTGATCATGAGAGGATCAATCGAACCCAAGATCCAAGTAGCAACTTGCGCATCATGTTTGTCCCATTTGGCTTTTTCATCTTTATCTTTCGGAGTCACGGTATTCCCATCCACATGACCCCATAACTCTTTCCCTTGCACAAAAAAACGGAACTGAAATTCCCACGCAGAATAGTTCTTTCCGGTAAAACGAACACTGATGTTCTCTTTCGTCATTGCAAAAAAAGGAAGGCAAACAAATAGGACAGCACAAAACCTGTCACAGAAGCCCAAAAACAAAGAACAAGGGGATCGAAGTCGTGCACGGAGAAGCACGAACTGAAACAGTGGCAATCGGAACGGCACAGACGAACTGGAATACAAACTGTAATCGTGAACAGAAACGGAGACGGTGGCGAACTGGAATCGCCGGCAAGGATCAAGCAACGATGGACAACAAAGGAAAACGAGAAAAAAAATTTTAGGGCCGGCTCAACAACTTTGGTAAGCTCTGATACCATGTCAAAATGATTTCTGGCTTGATGCCTTTCTCCTTTCATTCATCAAAATATATAATACAATATAATTATATCACATAATGATAATTCCTAATTTGTGCAACCTAAACTAGGAAGGTAAATATATACAATAATGACAATATAATCCTCATTTACAAAAACAAATAGGAAATTAAATAAAAGTTATTTGCATATTCTTTTATCAAATTCTAGTGAAGTGCCGTAGTTTATTGTTTCAGGACTTCTCTCAAGCGTTATCCTCTATGACTGTTTCAGCAGTGTAGTTTTTGGGGAGTAGATGCAAATCATAGGTACTGTTTTGCATTTTGAGTCTTAATAGGAATTACTTTGGTTGATTTTGTGTTCTTTGTATCAATTGTTTGTCTAGGAACTCTATTTTAATTTAAACCAATCCTCATTGAAATTATGCTCAATCATTTATTTAAATGAACAACATTAAGCTGTTATCTCCAGGTGTCCTTTCTGAAAATTAATTTGAAGCAAGGAATAAATGATTTTGACCTAAGGCATATGTAACAGGAACTCTAACACTATGTGTTTGTTTATAACTAGGATTGAGCCCGACCCGCGCGATGCACGGGGAGTATGCTCCATAATTTGTCCGTTCTAATTACGTGTACAAATTGTATGTGTTAAAAAGAAATAATTAAAAGAGATAAAATTTAATCAAAGCAAAATTAAAATCAAATTTCACTGTACGCAATAAATTAAAATAAACTATTAATCTAAGCATTCAATTTAAATCAATTTTTTTTTAAAATATAATTAACCGTATGTATGAAAAAGAATAATTAAAAGTGTACTAAAATTTTATCAATTTATTTATGTCACTTGAATCTCTTTAGATGTCTTATAAAATCTTTATTAAAATCTTGGGACTCCCTAAAGATACTTTTAACAGTTATGTCTTATAAAATCTTTATTAAAATCTTAGGACTCCCTAAAGATACTTTTAACAGCTACTCCCTTCGTTCTTTAATATAAGAACCAAGCAACCACTTCACACCTTTTAAGAAATTTAGTTAATTTAGATAATTGGATTAAATTTGTTCTCAATTTATATGAACTTTCCAAAGTTACCCTCCACCCATTATTCTTAATTTATATGCATCATTAATGCTATAGCAAGTGGAAAGAGAGAGAAATTTAATTAAATAAGAGTATTTTTGTCTAAAAATAATTAATTCTTCACAAACTCTAATTTAGTTCTTATAAAAAGGACTAAGTGCACTTTTTATTTGGTTATTATAAATAGGAACAGAGAGTACTTAGTTTTTTAAATTCCTACATGAATTTCACATTGTAACAATAAAACAATAGGTAACAGTAAAAAAAAATCATTTTAACAAACACCTTAATACAATACTTCATTAATTAGAGCTAAATGCTTGACATGCATACAACTTCATAAAGAGGCCCAATATGATATTTCAATAACATGGCCCACGAGTAGTGCAAAGAAAAGAATAATAAAATGCAATCTCAACTGAACAGTGTTGAACATGGAAATAGAGTAGACCGTAGGATTGAAAAAATGGATGGTTGGGATTTGCTCTCCCAAATGAATAGTAAAAGTGAACTTTCTCTTTGCTTGAGCTTTAGTAAGTTATAGATGGTTTAGGTAACTGTTTGCAGTTCTATACCTTTTAATTGATTGTTCCTCATGGTGGGTTCAACAACATCTCACCATAGAGAGCACAAAACCCAAATTCTCAGCCAATATCTTGAAATCCCCATTTGATGCATGTAGTTGGGGAAGCACAGGGATTCATAAGCCCCGTGGAGCAGTTCGAGGCTTGGAGCAATCTCATTCAATGTTCTATATCTCAGCTCTAACACTCCAGAACATTCAGTTAGCTTGAGTATGCAGGCCATGAAAGTGGCTCACAAGGACAAAGAAAAATACAAGGTTGTAGGAGGAGCAGGTTCTTTTGCGTTTGCTCATGGTAAAGCTGTTTTTAAGCAATCAAAGGGGGTACCTACAATTTATCATGTAAAACTTCAGATTGAATTCCCAAACCATTCATCCAAGCTATGATGATAAATCAGATTCTCAAAAGAAGAAATTCATGCTATACTAGCATTCAACACCGGGATTGTAATGGTTATACATATATTTTTAGTCTGTTTAATTTCAGTGATTAGTTAGAACCACTACTTAATTGAGATTTATGTCCCACATCGGCTGTGTGTAAAGTGTAGAAGCAGTGGAACATATATAAATAAGAAGTAAAGAAGCTGTAATAAGCATCTTTGCGCTTGGGGCAATGACGCAGCTTATGAGGTACTAACCGAGGCGCGTCTATTGCTGGTTGAAAACTATTTCCAAACCCCCTCTTAGGCCTGGGTTCACCCTTGGCCTTCGAGAATTTCTGGAAGGGCTCCCTGAGGGTTAAAGCCCTACAATTCTTAGTTTCAAAGTTTTGTTTATAATTCGGCCTAAATTTCTGAATTGGGCCAATGTATTGACAAAAAAGTGATTAATACTTAAAAGATAATTCTCATAATTTACCTGAAGTAACAAATGCTATTTTATGTCGGTAATTTTAATGTTTTTCCAAAGTTTAAAAAAATAAATGACACATTATGTTTAGATAGAATATTGAAAATAATTTAATTATGATGACGACATTGCCTATTAGTCCCACGTCGCTTAGTTAATAATAATTTCCCTAGTTAGTCCCACATCGCCTGTGATGTTATTTTTATATGTTAACATGACGACATTGATTTTGTCGAAAGAGGGAAAAAGCCTCATGAAAACGCGTATTATTCTAACAGCTGATGTGGGATCTAATTATTGAAACTTTTGAAATGCTCATAAACGTTCCATCTATATCTTAAATTTGGTTATATAATTGGACACATAATTGTCTGCAACATAGCAGAGGGAGCAAAGAGGTGTTTGAATACCAAACCAAGTTATGTTTAACGATATGAGTGTATAGTAATAACAACATGTCAACATCTAAGCTGGCCTAGGAGAATTTCACAGTGTAGTTTACACAGTTCTGCCATGTTAACAATCAATTGATACATCATTACTCCACCTATAAAAGATTTGTGTCTGTGACTAATGTTGATTAGTTTAATACACACATTTAATATGTCCACTTAACCACATACAAAAACCTCTCTCGCCCCAGCACACAGTTTTTCACTTTCACTTTGAAATCTTGAATTTCCATGTGCATATGACTGACAGGTGTAAGCAAACTAAGCATTAATCAGATTAACTAATGAAACAAACATGTGCTAGGTAATCAATCTGACACATACAAACATGTACTAAACAACAACCCTATCTTCAACTCAAGAAAAATAGATCGGACAATAACTGGGTAGATAGCTTTCACTTCAGTATCAGCCGCCACCACATTTTAAACGATATGTATAACTAAGTGCTTGTTTGTTGACTAATGACTAGTTGGTTCCAATCATCTAAGCAAAAATTTCACTAAGAGAAGGTGAATGTTCCGACTCAAACAATATTACCTTTTATGGATTATTTATGTATTGTGAACATGTTAAAAATTGGTCAACTCATGAATATGTTTTTACAACTGACATTTATGTCTTTTTGCAATATGGTCCATATGCTCTAAAACTTGGTAAACCATGTTTTTCTTAGTACACAACAGACACATGTAGACTTGTATCAGAAAAATAAAACAAAAGAGCTTATTTGTTGATTTGTTGAAGACAGAACAGAGAATGATGTCCTCTTCCACTTCCAAGATGCATCATCTTGATCTTCAGCTTCAAACTACCTTAATGGCTACTACCACTTTTTCCCACCTCACCCAGGCAAGTCTCTGTTTCTTTCCCCCTTACAATTTTGTCCCCTCTCTTCTGAACTCTCTTTTGCACTATAACAGAAGGAGCCTTCAACTCTCATGCAGCAGCTTGTCTTCTAACGACAATGACCACAACCTCCGAGTAGTCTTTGCGGGCGGCGGTACTGGCAGCAATGTGTACCCCGCGGTGGCCATCGCGGAAGAGCTCAAAACATCAAACCCCGCGTGCGAGTTTCTCTTTGTTGGCAGCCCCAACAGCATTGAGAGCACTGCAGTCACCTCTGCAGGGTACAACTTTGCCCCTGTTCTCTCACTCTGTTTCTCCCCTGTTTCATCCATCACTCTGTTTCAACTCTGTTCTTCCCCTTGCCGTTTTGTAAAATCCCTGATCCAATGCTCACGCCACCTCCGAGATTTCAAACCTCACATTGTTGTTGGAACCGGTGGCTATGTCTCTTTCCCCGTTTGCCTCGCCGCGAAAATCAACAACATCATGGTTGTGATTCATGAACCAAACTCTGCCCCTGGTTTCGTAAACTCTGTTCTTGCCCTGTTTGCTCATAAAATCTTTGTTGCTTTCAACTCAACCGTTGATAGCTTCCCCAGAAACAAGTGCGTGGTGTGTGGAAACCCGGTGAGGTTGTCTCTCAGAAACCCGGTTTCGAAGGCGGCTGCAAGGTCTCATTTTTTCCCTGGTTATGGGGAATCGAGTGATTCCGAGAAGGACAAGGTTTTGTTAGTTCTTGGTGGTTCTTTAGGTGCTAATGCTGTAAACATAGCTATGCTGAATTTGTATCATCAGATGCTGAGACAGAACAATGGCTTGTACCTTATATGGCAAACTGGGGTTGAAACGTATGATGAAATGGACAGCCTAGTTAAAAATCATCCACGCTTGTACTTGACACCGTAAGTGCTTCTTGTTCCATCCTACATTGTTTGAATGTTTTCTAGCATTTTTTGTTCTACTGAGAATTGTTCTAGAATCACTTTTGTCTAGAAGCTACAAGTCTTAACTTCATAGTAAGCATGTGTTGGATTCTTCATATTTTAAGATATCTTAGTTTGTTGTTAGTTCTTCAATGGAATATATTCACCTTTTGAGAAAGTAAATGAAGTGTGGTGATTCATCTAAAACTAGTATGTTTGTTAGCAAGTGGAACTGTGTGGAGATGCTTTTGAACTTTCTATTCATCAAAGAACTATATTCATATATCGTGAAAGATTGTGTTGAGATTTTGGAGTAAAAAAACTCATTTGGATACCAGTTGAGTTAACCTGAAACCACATTCATCTCAATCCATAAGATGAGTTATGTTCACTTTTAGTCTCCAACTAAGCGCTAACGCATGTTATCATTCAATCCTCAAATTAGGTTAAATATCTGAATAATACATCATGGTCCTCGTTGTTCTTTGACTTGATTTCTAGTCTTATAATGTTGAATTCGATATTGTTTAGTTTAAATATTTATTGACAGAACTGTTTTCAATAATTTGATTTTAGATAGAGCCCAATAGCATTATTTGATCAAGTAAGCGACCCCAATTCAGTATAAAAAGGCTCTAGGAGTATCTAATTGTCCTTTCATTTTGGTGAATAGTCACTTCTGAGTTTGATAATGATGCATATTGATGAGCTCAAATATTCGATGTTATTCAACCCATAAACCAAAAAACTATGATTAATGATAAATTCACACCAACTTTCTGATTTCTCTTTCATTTCATTTACACTAACTTTTGCTACATATGTTTATCTGCATTTTCTATCACATTATATTGGAATTGAATCAGAGAAATGAAGATGAAAGGCAAAAGTCTCTCATTGATTAAAAAGAAAGAATTGAGTTCATACGATGTATCTGGAATGGTGCTTCCCATTATCTGTAATAACTGTCATCAGTTATAACTCACTACTTACCTAAAGGAAACTAACAGAAGTTACAGAACTAACTTTTACAAAACATAATATCTATTCTAATATTCCAATACATCACCTATCATATTACTCATCTATCTCTCTTCTCTTCTTATCTCGCTCTTGTGTGAGTGGAATTAAAGTGCGAACGAATTATTATTCTTAAACTATTTAGAAAACGGATGCTTTATCTAGGAACTTTTTTCTGTTAACCAATTTTGAGCTATAAACTGTTATTTCCATCCACATATTACTATGTACTCCCTAAATTCACTAAAAGTTAGTTGCAGTTTTGTAGCACACTCTTCAGCAATGAACATATTGTGTATATAAGTCATTTCTGAAGCTCTTGTAATCCTTTTGAATTTCATTGACATATCTCCTTGTTATGAAGGTTCATGCACTGTATGGATTTGGCATATGCTGCTGCAGACTTGATTGTATCTAGAGCGGGTGCAATGACTTGCTATGAAATATTGGCAACTGGGAAACCTTCTATCCTGGTAGTAACATATTGTGTTTAGATGTTCACTGCATTCCTTCTGTTTTTCTTTTATGTTTAGAACTATAGAAACATATTATTAGGCAAAAAGTAAATGTAATAATTCAGCTAATTAAGTGGAATAGCCGCCATAAAAGTACATGAAATAAGTTTCTTAAAATACAGCAAAGACAGATAATTTATGTACTGTGTTAATAACTCAGTCAACTATAGTTTATGGATAGATTTACAAATTATTATCTGCATCCAAAGAGTGTTGTGTATCAGTAATAATACTTAGACATCCAGACAGTTAGACACTTCACAGATACTCCAATTTTCTCTGTATCTCTCTCTTCTTATCATATCAAAATGATCAATATAATATATCACATTCATTACTTCTCTCTCTTCTCTTCATTTCTAAATTGCTTTTTCAATTATTATTTGCAGATACCATCGCCACATTTATCTGAGGGAAATCAATTCAGAAATGCTTCCTTGCTGGCAGACTTAGCTGGTGTGACAGTGATAACTGAGGAGGATCTCGACTCATGCACACTAGCCATTGCAATTGAAGGGATTTTCAGTATGTTTGTCTTCATCTTCATTGTCTGTTAAAAGATTCAGGTTTTGGAACTGTAAATACCAAATGAATGTCATGTATCATGAAGAAGCAACATGTATTTCTTATTTCATATCTTTTCCATTCCTTCTTTCATGATATGGACTTTTGAAATGCATGGTAGGGGACAAGAAGAAGATGGAAGAAATGTCTGAGAGGGCTCTCAAAGCGGCGAACCCCAAAGCTTCAGCTGAGATTGCAAAACACATATTTTCTCTTGTTAGACAATCAATAAAAAGTGGAGAAATTGCTAAAGAGTAGGGATGTTAGCTTGGCGATTCAAATAAGTTCCTGCTTGCTACAGATCTCAATTGTAAGTTTTTATTCTTAGCCAACAACACCATTAGACACGAAGATCTCTTATGCTCTTGGAAGATAGCAGGATAAGAGGGTGATGATAAATAACATTTTTGCTTTCTTGATGACAATGTTTAGAACTAAAGAAATGTGTTTTGTTGAAAAAGTTAAATGCATGTTTGAAAATCTTTCTACTGATTGATTCTAATGCCAAAATCAATTCTGAAGAGAAGCTTTTGTGGGTAGCTTATGGATTCCAAATTTGATTGAGGAAAGAAAAGTTGATCCAAACATGTTATAAGTCAGTCCCATGATTTTGAATGTAACATGCAGTTCTCTCACATAAAAACTGAGAGACAAAACATTAGTCATATATAACATATGTGGCGCACCTCTAGTTTTGTGATTCTCTATTTTTTTCATTTGAAAGTTGATTTTGTGATATTAGACCCAGTGAGACATTATTTCTAATTTTCCATGTTCATATATTTTCTTGACTTATTCAAAGGTTTTGTCAGGAACAGGGAGATGATGATCGAGTTGAAGAATACAACTAGTCCATTGATTTGATAGGATAATGCAATATCCCATTAAGACAATTTTGGTGTAAAGCTGCATTATTAGTGCATTTTACAATAAAGCAATTCATTTTACTGAGAAATCACGTTTTTTTACATCAATTTTAGAGTATCTATAACACGATTCATTTTACTTTGCGAACTAATTTTCCCATAACACGTGTGATATATGTTAAGAGAGTCGGATAGAGCAACATAATCTATTTCCACAAGATCCAAAATATAAACACCTTGATTCAAGACAAGACACATATATCATGTGGAAAAAAATGCAAAGGTCACATCCCACTTAAGAAACCTTCACCAATATATTGCCTCCTCCTTCTCCCAGAGGAGGCTATGTTTTGATAGATGAAATGATGATGAAAGAAAACAATGACAATTCTTGCTGATATGGGATATGAAAAACTATACACCACTTAAAGGATGAGAATAATACCATAAGTTCAAGAAAACAAAATAAACATTAGGACTTGTCCAACTAGTGCCTAGCAGCAACTAGTCGTTTGCAGACCGGACAGAAATTTTTCTGTTCAACCCATTGCTGTATGCACTGATAGTGATAGCTGTGACCACAGTTAAGTCTCCCAATTTCCTCTTCTACTTCATACTCTTCCTGCATTCAAGCAAGATAAATCACATTCTTCGTCTAAACATGTCATGAAAAGCTAACTGCATTTGAATATACAATGTGAAAAGAAGCAATATGATGGAATTTCTAAACCAGAAATTTAGTTCAAGCTTTTAAAAATTTACCTGACAAATGGTGCAATTTTTGTCTACTTGAGACGCATCATCCGAAATCTGAAGCTTCCTTATGTTCTTCCGCATCTCTTCTTCTTTCAGTCCGGTGCTGACATACCCAATCCTCTCACTGAGCTCAAGTAATTGCTATAAAAAACAAAACAAAAATTTAGACAAACATGAATCATAGATATGTATGCATGGAAAGTATATCAATAGGGGTGTATTTATTACAAAAGAAAAATGGTATAACGCTTTAGAAGCGAAAGAATTCACCTCATACGACATGTTGTCAACATCAAGTCTCAAGTCTCTATGACGGTCTTGTGAATTTAATCGTACTATACTTCCTTGAAGCATTATAATCTTCAAAGTGCAAGCAACAATCAAAATATGCAATATTAGCTCTTGACTACAATAAGATATAATCAAGGACTTGATTGGATATAACAAAATGCTTCTACTTTCATGCACTCACTATACACCTAATAATCAGATAAGGGCAGCCCCGGGCACAAAGCTCCTGCCAGCGCGGGGATCAGGAAGGGTCCGATCATTTGGTCTATTGTATGAAGTCTTACCTTGTTTTTTACATAATTATAGACATTGAAAAAGAATGCAACGATTCAAATATAAATATAGATCTTTTACCAAACAGTCACAAAACACATAGCACTTAATCATATGATATCTCAGGTGCCTATTCGACTCAACTTGTGTGGATCATGTTTATTCAAGAATCTCAATCAATGTGAAGGACGACTAAAATCTTTTGATATGAAAGAAAAAAAATCAGATTTTGCTGAGTTTTTATGAATAACATTCAAATATTAAATCATGAATGAATTCATACTAAATCTGCAATTATCGGTGGGTAAACGAGAATATATGAAAGGATATATAAGAGCTTGAAGCCTTGAACCTACCTCAGAATCTCTTACATAGTATGTTTCAGGTTCTTCAAAGGGTGGCGTGAAAACGTTTTCATCAGCACTGTCCGGGAAGGTGACGACAGAATGTCGACAAGAATATGAACGCTGCCAACATGAAGCAGGGGTTGTTAGCATAGCATTGATAATCATAATCATGTTAAGGCATTTGAAACCATAATGATGATGAAATGAAACACTAAGGATAAGGAGGCGAAATTCAAGCAAATAACTCAACTCTCAACTTACAATTGACTGGTCCTTAGATCGACCCCAGCAAACAAAGAACCAAGAAAACAACATCTGCAAATATATATATTTGTAGCAGCACAAGCTTTTGTGTGTGTGTTTTTTTTTCAATAGGCACACAAGCGTGTGTGTGAGTATTTATAGGGATGTCAAGTTCACAGGGGCCTATCGCCGCCTACTCATGCGAGACCTCGGGCTTACTTCAAACCGTGGCCCGGAAACCATCCATTCTGTAGCTAGCTAGGGCGGTATTAGAAGCGTTTCCAGGATTCACCCAGCTGTTTGATTATTCTTTCCCTTCATCCCTCGATTTTGTACAAATTTCAACCCAAATTTTAGGGATATGTGCTCAAAATAGGTGATACTTTCCATAATTGAGAAGCCAGTAGTAGTTTACACTTATGGAAATAATGTATCTGCATCAATGTCTTCAATTTAGTTGTTCTAAGACTTGATCATTATTGGTATTTCTATAAATTAGACTTAGTCTAATAATACCATTTGATTGTATGTCATGTGCAGTGTTTTTATTAGCAGAAATATCTGAAACCTGTTCACAATGTTTTGTTTAAATCAAGCTAATGTATATGCTGCACAGATAGTTCAGAATGTCATTACAAAGAATTGCAAATTCCCATTGAAGGTTTTAGTCCTACAAATAAGATAGGGAAGGGAGGTTTTGGTTCAGTACATTAGGTGATTGCAGTGATATGGTATCATCGAGAACTCACAAAGAATTCTTAACCCTACTTGCATCTGGTTGTGCATCTTTCTGCATTTCTCTGAATGATAACCTTAGCTGTCCAAAAGATAGCTGATTATGCTATATGCACAGCACAGCAAAGTTTCCATATAGGTAATTAGATAAAACTAAATTTTGCGTGTTGTGCTTTATTATAGTAGTAATTGATATGGTTTGGTGAATAATGTCCTTTCGAGATTTCATGTGAATTGAATTGACATAAGCATGTGCTGTTATATACATCTTGGGCAATATACTTTTTAAATGCAATTGAATGCAAGATGTGTAATTAGTTAACTTTTTATTTTTCTTTATTAAAAAGCATCCATGTCATCAAATTATAGTTTCAACTTTTTTTTTTCAGTATATTGTTAATACTTAATAGTTTGTTTAAGCAAAATAATCTTCTTCTGTAACTTAAAAAATATTTATCATTAACGAATGGTTTTCATTTGTCATTACATTTTTCAATGTAATCCATTAATATACAATTCTCATTACATTTTTCTAAAAGCCAATTTTTGTTAAAAAAAAATTAAAAAAATTGTTAAAAAAACTAGGCTACCATTTAGAAAGTCTTTTAAGCTTTCTCGGCCCATTTATATAAATACAATTAATATAAATTCATTTATGATTATTATTTTTGGTGCATTAGATTTGTATTATATTATTTTAAGTTATATTTTATTGACTTATTTATACATTTAAACATATTGGTCTACATGATGTAATAGCCTTTGTGCCTGCCGGCTTTCATTAATTTTATTTGGAGTTTGTTTAAAAAAAAAATATGTTCGTATACATGATAATACTCTATTTAGAAATGAATATATGACCTATTTACCTAAATCTTGTCGACCTTTTATTTTTTTATTTTCTTAAGAAAGTAAAAGATTCTATTGATATTGATAGTAAACCAAGAGAAAACCTTCTCAAGAAAAAAGGAGATAGCAACACACCCTCCTCTAAAACAGCAAAGGGAACAAGGAAGCTCAAAAGCCTACCCACAATCAAAAGAGCCATCATCTCTAGCAAAAGGGAATACTATAAAACAACCCAACCAAAACATAAACAAAATGCCCTATACACTACAACACCTACCTGAAAAAACAAACTCCAAACCGCTAAAGATCAGGAAACAGAATTCAAGAACAATGCACCACTAGTATGTTTTCAAAAGTTAGGAATATTTAATGACTTGTTTTGAGGGATAAGAATAAGATGATCAGAAAACACATGCGTGCACTGACAAATTAAACTAAAAAAACATAGCCAAAATGAAAACGGTCAAAGAGTTAAGGCCCATCCATAAATTTTTCTTTTCTAAAATGCTGTCTTGTATGTATTTTATGGAATTTAAATATACTACCTAGGACTTTAGAGTGTGGATAAAAATACTATTACTCCAAAAGAGCATCAATAGAAAAAAGTGAAAAAACATATTGTCACTACCTAATAAGAAAATCAACATAGAAGATGAACTACACACATACACATAGCACAAAGCTCAAATTCCAGAGAAAGTGATTTGTAGGAGGAAACATGCAATCATTTTCTGAGTGGCGACATTCATCAAAGACAACACTAAATGGAGTAGAGAAAATAGAAGGCTAATATAAACATTTCAAAGGATTAAGGTACCAAATCAAACATTCCCAAAAGAACAAGTGAGTAAGAAAAAGAACAATGATAAGTAACAATGTAACAGGAATCAGAATACCTCTCTCTGTGCTATCTTCTCCACATCAATCTTCCCCCTTGCAGAGACATTCTTTCTAGACACAACACAATCAACAGAGGCAGCAACAGCATCCCCTGAGAATCCAATTCCAGGACCACACCAAACATCTTGAAAATCCACACAAGTAGCAGAAGAACCATCTACCATCCCACCATGGCAATTCTTGTTGCTGCTGTTCCTCTTGTGCTTCTTCTTTCTGCCTTTCTTCCCTTGCCAATCCGCGGAGGCGCGAATCGCCGCCGGCACCGACACCTGCTGGGACGCGCCAGCGGTGCAGCCCAACCCTCTGAAGGCTGCTGCAGAAAAGTTGCTCTTCTTCCTGCTCCGGGCACTGGTGGCAGCTTGTGGGGTGGTGGTGGTGGTTTCATTGGAGAAAGTGGAGAGGAGCAGAGCGGAAATGGTGGACTTGCAGCGAGTGGATTGGATTTGTGGGTTTGGATCTGTTTCTGAAATGGGGTGGTGGTGATGATGATGATGATGCCTGAATTGGTCTCTGGGTCTTCTCCATTTGATGTGTTCTGCTACTGTTTTTGTTGTCTCTGTTGTCACAAAAGGCATTGTTCACTTCACACTTCAGAGAGAGAGAGAGAGAGAGTTTTGAGAGCTGAGAAGAGAGGAAGGGAAGTTGGATTTTGCAGGGAATATGTTTTCTTTGATTTTTTTTCCTATTAAAGCACCTAGTATACAGACACACTTCGAATGCCGACTATTTCATATTTGGTATTTAACCACAATTAAGATTTTTTATCATTCCCGGAGCATACTAATCAAATTCTAGTGTTATTTCTACACACTCAATTAGCGTTGTCAACTAAGTTACATCTAGTAGATATTTTTTTGGATTGATTATTATTGTTTGAAATAATGGATTTGAATTTGTGGGGTGTCCTTTTATTCTAGGGTTGTTAGGTGGGCTCTCCCTTGTCTTGGCAGGAATTGTGGGCATATGCTATTCAATCACAAGCCTCAGGCTCTGGCTTTTGCTTCTTTTTGTGCTTTTCAAGCTAAACTGTTGCTACATATCAAAAGCAAAGTTAAAAATTCTTTCCCCTCTCTGTTGTCCTTGGACTTTAGTAGTGGGGCTGCTTTGAGGCCTCAATTTGAAATTGGCATCAAGATAGCATAATTTACATAGCCAATTTGGTTACAAAATGTCTTTCTCATTGTACTAGCCAATTTGGTTACACAATGAAATGCTTTAAAATCACTTATTTTAGAAGTTACAAGTCCTTACTTTTGAGCAAATACAAGTGAAATCAAACATACTATATATACATAACACAAAGTCAGACTACTTGACAGTAACATGTATGTTGAATCAATTGATATGTAACTATATTAGTTTATGAAGACTCTACTAGTTTGAGTCCGACGAATGCAGTTGTATTAAAAAATTATTTCTCCTTAGTAGTCTTACCCGCGTGCATCAGTGAAGGATACTGGTGTTTCAAACTATCTTACATTAAAAAATGTAAATAAAAAGGTGTAAAAATTATTCTTGTGACAGTCAAAAGATTCCCACACCCCACACAGTAATTGTAATGTCCAAAACCATAGGTTGTATTCTTCTGACTATAGCATTATAGCATGATTCACTTCGCTTACTAACAGACAAAAATACAGTTGTGATTATGGGAGGAGTCTTAAACTTTGGTCCAAGGAATGTCCTCCTTGTAAAGCATGGTTGCTGTAACTGTAAGAACATGCAAATCAGACCAGTATTCAATTCTTTTCTGTATGGTCTCAACTCTCAAGGTCAAACACATGTGCTGGAAACATTGTTTACTTCCAGGCAGTTTATAGGAACAAAGTAGCTGGTCTTCTATTTGCTGCTCTGATTTGAAGGATTTCGTCTGGGCTGTGGTTTTTTAGCTAGTTCTCTTGTCTTTTGTTTAGTCCTCTGTAGAGACTTCCTTTTGATTTTTGAATTCATGTACTCTTTTTCCTTCTCCAGGTTTTCCCAAGGGGGTTTTTCCTGGTAAGGTTTTAATGAGGCATGGTTCTTTAATCTGTCTCCATGGAGGGGTGGGTGGTGGGTTTCTACTAGTAGTAGGTTCTTTGATGTTACCATGTAACTTTACTACTTTTTTCTTTCCTCCTCTTTTCTTGTTTGTATTGGGTTGAAGTACCCCTTGTACTTCACTTCAATATAATATATATTGCTTATAAAAAAAAACTTCCACCAAGAAAATTTCAGTGAAAAGAATTATTAATTATTCGAGCTAATTAAGATAGATATATAAGCACCTTCATTAACATCTATTGAATTTTGGTGTCTCTGAAAAGTTCCATTAAAATTAAATATGTGATTTGTTGACCTGTCTCAAGAATACCTCTATGCACCAGCCAGAAAATGCACTGAATTGCATAATAAAAACGAATTATTACTAGTATTTTACAGAAAGTAAACTAAAACGTGGTGCCCTGTGATATATCTTCATTCTTTGAGCAGAAGACATGTGATATTACAGCTACTTTCTTATGTGTTTTCCTTACCTTTGATGAGTGTATCACACTAAATCCCCCTGTCTTAAAACATGATCCATGTTAGTTCCAATAAAATGACCCTTGACCCATATCATGGTCTGCTCTTTGAAAGAAAATAATTTGTTACCAAATTTTTAGTTTAAAATACTTAAATAACTATGAAAAGCTTTCAAAAGGTGTGAAATTCATAAAATGCAGCACTTCTATATAATAGTCAAGTGCAACGTAAATAGACACTTTCATTTCAATCCACAAGAGTTGTGTTCACTTATAGTGACAACAAATATTCAACCACAGTTTAAATAATTTTTTTTTAATGAGCCCAGGGTATCAACCGCTGATAACAATAATTAATTTGCTCACTACAAATGTACACTAAACAATGATGTAAATTATGTGGTGCCCACACTTTTTTGTGGGTGTGATACCCACATTAGGTGATTTAGTAGACTAATGATATGTTGTAATTGAATTTATAATTATTAATGTTATAATTCTAGTCTCAATAGTACTCTCATTCATTGGGCAACTCAATTGTTCCCCAACGACCTTTGTTGACGTTCACCACGACCTTGCAGAGGTTGCAGTGAATCTCGACCCTAGCATTGGGTCTGAGCGATATGATTTCAATCACGAGAAAGGCTTTTTTTTTTTGACAGGAATCACGAGAGAGGCTTAACACCTATCTAATCGACGTCATTTATCTTTAAGGTAGATTATTGGGAAAATAAAATTGTTGACTCATGTGATATATGAGTCTTTATTACTATACTAACTCATTTAGGGTATCATACCTTGACCTGAAGTAAGGTACCACAGCAAGCGCCTATATCAGAAAATGAAATTTCATAGGAGTAAAGAACAAAAGCATAAAGGACAAGTAAAAATGGTCCTGTACGGTTTCCCCTAGACCTGATTCTGGACCACGTCTTTAGTTATGGGAAACAAAAACAAAAAATTGGTAAGAGAGGTATTAGAAAGATGAAATAAATTCCGTTGTACCCAAAAAAAAAAATGAAATAAATTGCTCTCTATAAGTAATTTTTGTTATTAGTTTTAGGCTCAGCTTTCTATTTCCATGTGGTTGATTGGCTTATAGATGCAATAAAAGCATCTCTTTTTAGTCCTGCACCTCACATTTGGAATTTGAACGCAAAGGACATTCAACCTTTTTCTTTTACAGCTTACAGTAACTTCTTGCTTAGAAATGTTATTCAAATTAAACTATACATTACTGTTTCAATTTGGATCACCCAATAAAGGATTAGCCAATACTGTTTAGTGTAGTTAGTGGCCTACGATCAGTAATTGTTTGACAAAATTATTTTGTCATCTTTTCATTATATATAGGAGTCACACGATGATTCCAGTTAATAATGCTGAACTGTACTCCCTAATCACTTCATTAAATCATGAAAGATATGATTAATTCTCTAGACCTGAAATTCACTAGCTAGCTGTGGGTGCCAGGTAATTTACCCCCTTTCACTATAATTTGTGAAACTATGATGCTTAAACATAACAATTATAGTATATGAAGTATGATTACTAGTGAGCTCTAATAAGATTACAGTAGCTCCTTATATAGTCTTCAATGCACATGTTATGTGCACTTCTTTTATTTGTCCAAGTATCAACATCTATGTGATGCACCAGAAAATAAGCTTTATGTGAATGAGTGGTATGTTGGTCTAAGTGGTACATGTTTAATTCTCTTTAAGTTAAATCTCATATTCGAGTTTTGTGGATAAAAAAAATTTCATATAAGAATTAGCTCCATGATAATGTGAATGTTCTCATCTCTAATAAAATTACTTCCGATGAATACTTTTCTTACACATAAAAAAAACCCACATAAGTGGTAAAAATCTCTAACTCTCACTATTATGTGGATATTGACATTATGTACAATTCTTTGTTTGGAAATCATAATAGCAACAATGATCACTTGTTTTTGTATGAAACATTGGCAATATGATTTGAGCATATGCAAACTAGTGGTTTGGCATCAAGACACTGAAATGTGTATCAAAAGAATTGCATTTTTTTATGTAATTGTTTAGTATTTGCATTACACTATTTCCCAAACAATAGAGTTTATATTAGGAGATTGAAGCTCCTCAATGTAACAATTAACAAACAAAGAGAGTTCATGTTTAAAAGCTAGTCCCAGTGACAAAGGACAATCTGTTGGTTTGGTCGATGAGTGTGATTACTGCCAAAATGTCATCATTTAGATGCTACTCAATTTTATCTAAAAAAGTAAAGGTAAAGGTTTAAAAGGGACTATAAGTGTTGCTACTTCTAGATGGAATGCGTGTCATCAGCAAAGCAAAAGAAGAAAGCTCATTGATGATGCCTTTCTTTTTGGCATCACTTAAGTGTATTATTTTTCCCTATACTTTCTTCTTCAATATTTATATAGCAGTTTTTATTACTCTCTTTTCTTTACTTTTACTCATCATCGTCCCTACCCTGTTCCCACTCTACATCTTCATGGTTATATTTTAATCTTTGTGTATTTTTATTCGTTACTTGATGATTATGTTGCTTCATTTCATATCATAGCATGTTTTCTCCATTACCCGTGCTTTATTATATCTTTTGTGCACTTGGGATTAACAAGTAAATCAACTTATTAGTAGTGCACAAATAATTTTTCTAGTATTAAATGATTAGATGAAATAGCCTGTTACAAATTTTAAAGAAATGTTTTGTAATTCATCGATTTTTTTAAGGGTTAATCCTCTAATTGGTCCCTGTGGTTGTGTGGCTGTCTGAAATTAGTCCCTCCCGTAAAATCTAAGTCCTCGTGTTTGAAAAAGTGTGTGTAGCAGGTCCTCGCCGGAGGGACTAATTTCCACACACTTTCCAAACACGAGGACTTAGATTTTACGGGAGGGACTAATTTCAGACGGCCACACAACCACAGGGACCAATTAGAGGATTAACCCTTTTTTTAAGGAAATAGTGCTTACTGCTTAATACTAGCAGTAGATGGGTTCAGCTCATGCACTTTGGCCCATCAATAAATAATATAGTTTTCAAGCCCAAAACAATGTTTTTGGAAAGCCCAAACAATTCAACTTGTTAGGTTGAAAGAGAATACCAAAAACCTGTCCAAATAAAAAAAACCAAGAAGGAGTTTGGATTTAAAAAACATGACCAAAAACACAAAAATACCAAAGAGAATTGTCATTCAATCTACACATTCAGTTCTGACAAAAAAAAAAACTACACATTCAGTAGATTTTTTGTGTGTGAAATGAGATCATCACGAGGGCTTTGCATAAAAAGAGGATAGCAATCCCTAAAATAGCAATTTCACAATGTTAAATATATATATACAACAAAAATTATTGATAAACATCTGAATAGTGACAAACACCCAAACGCCTTTCGTTTGTGTGATTAAAAAACCCGCACAAATTAATTTTTAACTTCCATAAATCACGGGTGTTTGAATATTTATCACTATTAAAATGTTCATCAATCATTATTCTATACAGTGCAACTCAAGCTTATTTGCGTATATCATGAACAAATATTATGTTAGGCCCAATTTTAGTTCACTCATTTCTTCATTTTTGTTTTTCTATGTTGTTTTCATACGCTTTGTCAGCTTCGCTTCACTAATTTTATTTTTTTTGACAGATGTTATTAACTTTTCGGTAAACAGTTGCATGTCCATTATACTAATGTATTTCTCCGAATTTGGACTTATGTGTCTCATCTTGGTGAGGTTTTAGCTCGTTTGCTACTAAACCAACACAAATTATAGTTTTCGGACTATACGTTAAATGACTGTTTTTATTTAAAAGAGAACATATAATTTTAATAGCTTGTTTAATATTATTTTATAGAATCAAAAGAGGTTCCTACCTAGATTAAAAAACTTATTAACCAAACAAAAATTAAAAAAATTAAATAATTACGATATAAAAAATCTTCAAAGATTATTTGAATTGAAAACATAATCATCTTGATTTGATATTTTAATTGTAAAACAAAATAAAATCCATATCTGAAAACGAATTAGATTTTAATTAAATAAAACTAGCTAAGTGCAAGAAAGTGTCCTCAGCCATTGATTTGTAATACTTTAACCTGAACCGTTGATATAGTTTAATATTTCATCTTGTTTGCAAATTTCACTTGTTCAATTCAATTCGCTATTGGAACCCTAGCTTCTCCTCCTCCTTCTCCTTCTGCTCCATTGCAGGGTGCCAGAGTCCTCACGCCCCGAACTCTAGCTACCAGAAACTCAATTCGTGAGGGATCGGAATCGCGATGGGGAAGAAGAAGAAGAGGGTTTCCTCCAAGGTCTGGTGTTATTACTGTGATCGCGAATTCGACGACGAGAAAATCCTGGTGCAGCATCAGAAAGCCAAGCACTTCAAGTGCCATGTCTGCCACAAGAAGCTCTCCACCGCTGGTGGCATGTCCATCCATGTCCTCCAAGTTCACAAGGAATCCGTCACCAAGTATTGCCCTTCATTCTCCTTATCTAGGGTTTCTCTATTTTCATGTGATTTGTGTCTAAGAGTTGGCCTCATGTTATTCTCCATGTTTATTTAGGAGTATGGATATATAGATAATTAATCACATCCTAAAGGAGATTCTGCAAATTCAGTGTGTTTTGATTTTCATTGACTTCAATGTGGCAACATATAGCTTCTCTGTTTGTGCATTGGCATCTGTGTTTTCCCTTCCGCGTTCAGGAGAAAGGGAAATCAAACATACAATTAGTGAATGCTTTAGTGGCTGGTTACTTTTGACTTTAGAGGAATGATATGGTTTCTCTTGATTACTTATGATCCATGCTCGAATGAATTTCTAATGACGACGAAGCTTGTATGTTATGTGTTTCATGTAATTCCTGTCTAAGAGTTGGCCTCATGTTGTTGATGTTAAATTGTTTTGTGATGTTTTCTTAAGTTGTTTTCGTTCTGTCAATTTTTATTGAGATTTCTTTTTTTTTATCTTTAGGGTGCCCAATGCGAAGCCTGGCAGAGAGAGTACAGATATTGAGATATATGGGATGCAAGGGATTCCACCAGATGAGTTGGCTGCTCATTATGGAGAGGAAGGTCATACCTTGTTTTCTGCAACCTTCTGTTCTTGGTTTTAAAATTTTAATGACACAAGTGTCTTTGTTGGAATTAAGATAAAAGCTTCTTACAAATATTGTTAGTAATGATAAAGATGTTGAACCAGACATGAAATGTTTAATCTTCTTATGATTTCTTGGTTAATGCAGAGGATGATGTTCCATCAAAGGCAGCCAAGGTGGATGTCCCATCAGCCCAGCTTGTAGGTGGAATGGTGCCGCCTCCTTTGGGTCCAGGATATCCTCCTCGATCAACCTTGGGCCCAATGCCACCAATGTATGTTTGTTAAAATTGTTGTTCATTTTAATTCTCCTATTATTCATGTTCTACATAGCATATAGTGCAAGTGATAAACTGTTGAATATTTTATTTATTAAACAATATATGAGTGGCACAAAATCGTCTCATTTACATACGTGATATTTTTTGCTGCAGGTATAATCACGCTGTGCCTCCTAGTGCATGGCCTGTTCCACCTCGACCTCAGCCATGGTTTCCACAACCTCCAGCTGTTTCCATGCCTCCTCCTGTTCCTTATCCACAACAGCCATTATTTCCTGTGCAGAATATGAGGCCACCACTGCCATCAACTACTTCTCTAGTTCAAACTCAGATTACTCCTCCTGGATTGCCTACATCTACACCTTCTGTCCCAGTTTCACAACCATTATTTCCTGTTGTTGGAAATAACCACACATCAAGTCAAAGTTCAACATTTTCTGCTGCACCTATTTCTCCAGGTGTTGCATCAATAACCCCAGTGCTGTCTTCAAATGTCCCTGTTGATGCACATTTGGGTGTCAACTCTTCTGTGACAAGTAGTTATCAGGCAATAGGGATTCCAGGTAACCTCTTTTTTTCTGTCCTTGAATACTTTTGGCTGGTTTTATGATCCAACTGCAAGAGTGTGTTTGATAAAATTGAGCAATTTTCTATCTTTAGGTTGACTTCGTATGATTATAGTGATTTCACTTCCTTCTCCCTCTGGTTTTTATAGGTGGGCCAGCAAGTAACTCACATTCTTATGCTTCTGGTCCAAATACCGGTGGTCCTTCAATTGGCCCTCCCCCAGTAATTGCAAACAAAGCTCCTGCTCCTCAGCCCGCCACTAATGAAGTCTACTTAGTTTGGGATGATGAGGCAATGTCCATGGTCAGTTGTATTCTTGAGGAACTCTGTTGTGTTCCATTTGACTATTACTATTTATTGATTGGTAATGGTATGATGTTTGGTTGCTGTAGGAGGAAAGAAGAATGTCTTTACCAAAATATCAGGTGCATGATGAAAGTAGCCAGGTAAGTCATACTACCTCTGCAATACATGGAGTTGCTTTCACATCTAACCAGATGAGTAGGTTTTATGCTTCCTATTTACAGATTCAGTTGTTTACGCATTGTTACCTATTTAAAGAGGTATTTCTGTGTAAATTTCTAGCCCTGTTTTGAGAAAATAAATGTCGAAGAAAATATGATCCTTTTAATCCTACCTCTTGCTTCATAACCTAAGGGGTAATTCATTTTGTTTTATTTTAAATGGTCACTATCGCTAAAAGCTATGCCTCCATTTTTGCGGGCCTCCAAAGGTTCAAGTAGGTATTCTATTAATTTCTTTGGTAGTTAATTATAGTCACTATAACATAATCTGTGAAGCTTGCTGCAAACAACCAACTTCGTGATCCTTCATCCCAGCATTTGTACATCGTTAAGAGTATGTATGTATATTTTTGTTGGGTTTGGTTTGCCAATGTTATTCTTTCTCCCCCTGCTTGATTCCAAAAGTTTGGGGTTTACCCAACTGGTTTTTGCCCACTCGTAGCATCATTACATTTATTTTATGGAACAAGTGAATTCAGACTTGGCCCAGGTCAGCTTCTTTCGCAGAGTTTGGATCTCTTGCATAGGACCAGGCTCTAAAATATTTGGTTTGTTGTAATTTGTGGTCTATGATTACTTGCTGATCACTATTTTCATGTTTGTCTTTCAGATGAGCTCCATAGATGCAGCCATAGATAAGAGGATACTTGAAAGCAGGCTGGCCGGTCGTATGGCATTTTAGATCAATCTCATCCATACACACCTGTCAAATGTCTTCAGTCAAATGTCTTCAGTGATATGGTCTCAGAACGGCGTTTTAATTATCTGCTGACAACATGTGTTCAACATTCCTTTATTTAAGGCAAGTAACCTTGTTATTGTGCCATTCTTTGCCAAAATGGACAGTGGGCTCGGCCCTCATATTGAAATCAAGGAAAGAAGGTTGCAATGGGGTTTTGAAATGCTTATCTGGTAATATTTGCTCTAAGGATGTTGCAGAGCTTTGTTTCTTTCTTTTTCCCGTACCTTTTCTCCCTTTGATGTTTTTAGTCAATCTTTTAGGACATGGTACTTCATTACCATTTGGTGTAATCTACATGTCTTGTGTCTTTGGGAAACAAAATTGACTGCATTTCTTTGTTCTTCGTCATTTGTATTGTTTTACCTTATCGCGAGTGTAAAAGAAAGTCATGAAAGAGGAAAATTACAAACCTTTGCAGACAATAAAACTTATTTGAATACAACTTTTATATATTCATACTCACTTTCTATTTGAGCCATATACTCACTTTCTATTTCATCCAGTTTCCAGCTTACCCTCTTTTCATCTCTTAATTCTTTTCCTGGGTTCGTTTGGGGACTCACTTTGAGAGGGTAAAGTAAGTATCACAATCATTGATTGAGTTATTTAACTACTAATGGTTATGATGCTTGTTTTACTCTGTTAATCTAGTCTATTCACTTTAGAAGAGTCAAATTCTCGTTTGCTATCACATCATTCATAATAACTATCACTTCTCACTTTCTATTTCATTCATTTTCCAGCTTACTCTCTTTTCATCTCATAATTCTTTTCCTGGGTTTGGGGACTCACTTTGAGAGGGTAAAGTAAGTATCACAATCATTGATTGAGTTATTTAACTACTAATGATTATAATTCTTATTTTACTATGTTAATCAAGTCTACTCACTTTAGAAGAATCAAATTCTCTTCTGCTATCACATCATTCAAAATAACTATCACTTCTATCTATGTCTTTCTTTAGGGGTGGAGATGGTATGAGTGTGAATAATTATTTTTTTCTGTTCAAATTGGATACTACTTGGTGTTTTCGCCATCCTTTGGTTCATGTTGATGTGTTGCAATGGTTATAGATCTGAGAAAGCCTATTTGTGATGAGATTTTGGGTGGGGTAGGATTTGGGGATTGTAGGTTTTAAATTGCTGATCACAAAGTATATTAGATGACTTCCTCTTAGCACCCTACAAAGTGATCTTACCCACTTCTTATGAATTAAAACCTTTTTTTTCCATCTTGACTCCACTGGTTCAGAGTGAAGGTCTACTTTAGTGATTAGCCCCCCAAAAAAAGATTGGAGTATGCGATTTCTCAAATGGGTCACATCTTAGGGTGCGGCTTTCCATTAACAAAATGAATAAATAAAATAGAGATCATCGTAGATAAGACAAATAAAACTGAAAGTCAAAGTTGACACTTTGAAGTCTTCCAAAAGCCAGTGGATATAACAAGGGCCCTCTAAAAATAATTAAATAAATAAACAAAACTATATATTAGCCAACATAATTGTAATTGCAAAATGAGTGTGAAAACCAATTCAGAAATGAGTGTAATTGCAAAATGAGTGTTGAGTCTAAAATAGTTGACATCAAGATTGTGTCAAGAAGGAGAAATCAAGGGCAATACAAAAAAATAATTGGAAAATGTCATCTCACAAGAAGTTAAGAACGGGAACGGGGATTCAACACAAGGATAAAGAGGGAACACGAAGAAAGAGCAAACCAATTCAGAAAGGACACCCCATTTTTCTGATAACTTAACCAAACTAGAGTACTAAATAATGGACAAGGCTTTCTAGGGATGTAGAACAAGATACAGCTGTGTAGAAGTTGACCCACTACTCTAAGAATTCCAAAATTAGATTGTGTTTCTTTGCCGCATGGAATTTTAGCTGCACCAAAGTGTCTGTCTAAATTTACTCCAAGAGCTAAACAACCACATGCTAAATTGAAATTTAAGTAAAAAAATGAATGTAATTTATAAAAAACTTATTTTGATTACATTACTTTACCTAAGATTATGCTATTAAAAATTGGGTTAAGTTATGCAGAAAAAAATTGGTTTAAGTTATACAAACCCATTTGTAAACTGCTGATGAGAATAACTGCAGGTTAGAATGGATGTTTGAATATACAATGAAAATCTTGTTGAAGTTAAAATTGCGGTAGATAAACACAAAAGTTAATGGAAATTGCTTATATTCACTACAATTTTAGTTCATCGTAGTTATTTATCGTGTATTTAAACATGCATAGAGATTAAACTAAGAGAAATAGTTTCTACCCACCATTGTCACACTGAATTTTTTTTTTACTATGTTTCGAATAATGCATCAACTCTACAATTGGTGACAACATCCTCTGTTGCTTTCTAGTACAGTTGTTCATGCCTCTTTAAAACGGCACACCAAACCCCATTTGCCAATTTAATGCTGTGTTTGTCATTTTATACCTCTTGCTCCACTTGAAGGTTTCTTTTGTGAACCAATGAACCTGTAATCACGGAATTTGCTATTGTTTCCATCACACTGAGATCAAATATCATGGCTAAAAACGGAAAACGTGTTAAATTCAAACTTCCATTAAGTTCTTATATTTACACATTACTCTAACCATCACTTTCATCTCTATTCTTAAACTACATGACAATAATTATTGAGTAGGAAAGTATGTGGGTTATTACATCAACACAACGTTTTTAGAACTTCCCTTTTAACTTTTAAGGATGATCTCTTAATTCTGCTACTTGCTGCTTCTTAAAGAATGAAATTTATAACCATCAACCTACTGAATGGTTTATCTATTGGCTATTGGTGGTTGATTTATTGAACCAAGTAAGCCTTTAAGCTGCTATGCACAATCAAAATTGCGACCATAGGCATCAAAGTCTTCAGAATCGACGACCATATATAATGGTAATGGCAGTAACAGTACTTTATTGTACTTTTTTTCCACAATTTAAACCTACAACCATAACAAAATTTGAAATAAAGTGTGTTTTTCTTATCATTGTTTGTGTTATGTGCTTATATCATTAAATTTAGTGTTTCGTTCAAAACAATTTTATCTGAGCTGTGAACATTCATATTATGATGTCACTAGTGGTTTCAGCAAGAGTTCCCCCCTAATACTCGAGCTTAAAAAACATTTTACCATAATTTTGATCTCTTTATTTTCAAAGAAAATCTTGAATGCTATTATAATACTAAACCTTCAATGCTCCCTCTTCCACATAAAAAAAATTGGGTTTGTTTAGGGTGGACCAAAAATATTTTGGTGTATCATGAACCAATAATTAAGAACTTTTAGTGTCGTCTTTGACCAATTTGCGCCTCTCATCACCCTATGCACAACTGCCCCTAAGTCACTACACTCATACACACACCCATCAACACCACCTCACGCCCCACTTCTTTATCCAATCAGAGAGTGTTCGAGCTACATCTAAATTTGGGTTTTCTGTCGTCAAGGATGGTTTTCCCATGGTGGAGCGCAGGTGCGAGGTTTCTTCATTTTCATCTTCATTAGCAAAGCTAAGAAGTTTGGGGGTTGGAGCTTCTTGGGCTGGGCTAATTGGTGGCTGCAAACAGGTTGATATGACGATGGTGGAAACATAAGTGGAGTCAATGGTTTTCGAGGTCAATTCGGCAGGGTAATCATCATTGAGGCTAAGGTTCCAAGGGGGTTGTGTCGATCAAAATCATTGATGTTGCAGGGGGCGGCGGGGGGTTGTTCGGGAGGACGCAAGGAAGGGAGGTTGAAGCGGGGGAGAGTGAGAGTCGAGGGAGAGAAAGATAGAACAAAGCCTAGATTGTCCAAAATAGCTTAGAGTGCACCAATGAATCAAAACACTTTTTGTCCACCTTAAAACGACCATAAGTAATTTTATTTTTTCTTAAATACTATTAGTAGTAAACCACAAGCTCTAGCGCGCTGATTCTTCACCACTTTCTTGAACCATTAGGTTAGGACTTCAATTTTTATTCATAAGTTGTTTATCATTTTGGCGAAACTTGCAACGAAGAAATTAATCACTCTTATTGATAGTGGATAAAAAAGTACTCCCTCTATTCATTTATATAAGAACTGAATGAGCGGTGTAATTTTGGAAAGTTGAGATAAATTTTAATAAACTTAATATCGTCTACCATTTTCTTAAGAGACATGAAATGTTAGTTTGATTATTATAAAAACGAAGGTGAAAGTATTTTATTTAACTACTCATCATTTCATCCCGTGTCTAAAGTCTAAACCCTCATCCTCTACTAGTAATTAGCAACAATTAATGCTCATCTTTTAGCACAAACTTTTTGGATCATTTTGTCCTCCTACCCTCGAGAAAGGCACTACTACAGAGAGTGCCACCCTCCCTCCATTTCATGGTGCAGCATTGATATGCTCATTTAATTTCCGAGGAATTGATGACCCCATCGTCATGAAGAAGATGGAGACTCATTTAATACATTCACATGCATCACTAATCCTCTCTCTCTCACTGAAAGAGACATAGTTGGTGGCTTCATGATCTACCGCATTCAAGAATTAATATGGGTAGTTGAGTCCTCTGCTAATTGGTCTCTCTGGATTTATTACCACCTATTTAATGTTACCCACCACTTTCCATTTAATGCAAAAGGACCACCACCACCACCTCGGTAGCATACCACTGTTCCTGACATGTCACGGATAAATGCAAAAAAATTTCATACTAGTAACTTCTTGCAAACATCACAACCCAAATGGCTCTTCCTTCTTCCTCTTCTTCTTCATCTTCTTCTTCTTCATCCAAATCCCCTCCTATTATTCCTTCACGCCATTCCCCACAATTCACTCCTGTGAGTAGTGTAGTTCCTTAGAAACATGTTGTAATTTTTATCTTGTCATGGTAAGAAATTAACGTGTTTTTTTGATATTTTCCATTGTTAACAATGTTTCAGATTCAGGAGGAGCATGAATTTGATGATGGCTATAGTAGTGAAAACAGAACAACTCCTATTGCTTGCATTGATCACATTAAAGGCCTCACTCCAAATCACCACCGCCACCAACACCACCCTCCAACTCCTATAGTGAAGAAGAATGGTAGCAAATCCAATCACAAGAAGAAAAGGTCTCAATCTGAAGAAGAAGATGGTTCTGTTTCCTGCAACAAGTGCAGGCCACACTCTCGTGACAAAATCTTCATCCTTCCTTTAGATCACACCAGCAACAACAGCAAGAACTCATCTCTATTGGCTAGTCCAAATGGGATTTTCAGGTCCATCGTTTCCAAGCTCACCCGGAAGAGCCCCATGTCATCAAGCACCACCGAATCTCTCTCACGTTCAAGAGAAGAACAGTGGAAAATCGCAGTGGCAGAGCTTTCTCACAAGCTGGTTCAAGCCACAAGAAAAAGGGATGAAGCTCTTCTGGAAGCTTCAAGGCTCATGCACTCCATGACTGAGCTAGAGAAGAAGCTCAACAAGCTCGAACTCTACTGCCACACCTTGAAGTCAGGCCTTGAAGAATGCAGCAACAACAGCAACAACAAGGTTCAGAGCTTTCATCAGGACTCTGTTATCCAACACTTCTTGGTCTCTGTTTCTGAAGCAAGATCCTGTGTGAGGCTTCTGAGTCGCTCTCTCACTATGCAATTGAGGCACATGGGGGGGACCAAAGTGTACGAGAAGGTTTCAATTCTCCTCCAACCTTATGAAATCAGAATCTCCTTCTCTAAGAATCCCAGAAGCTTGCTTTTCTACCTTGAAGCTCTGTTAAACAGAGCATTTTTTGAGGATTTTGAATCAGTGGGGTTCCAGAAGAATGGTTGCAATCAAACACTGAATCCAATGGATCGGTGCGAGGCTAGTTTCACTGCTTTCAATACCCTTCACGGGTTGACATGGGAAGAGGTGCTGAGCAAAGGGACAAGGCACTTCAGTGAAGAGTTCAGCAGATTCTGTGACAGGAAAATGAGTGAGATTGTGGCGATGTTGGGTTGGAACAGAGCATGGCCAGAGCCATTGTTGCAGGCTTTTTTTGGTGCCTCCAAGAGTGTTTGGATGGTGCATTTGCTAGCTAACTCAGTTCATCCCAGCTTGCCAATCTTCAGAGTGGATAAGGGTGTGAGCTTTGATTCAGTTTACATGGAGGACATGGGGGGTGACAGGGCTTCAAAATTGGTCCCTAACATGGTGAGGATCATGGTAGCACCAGGGTTTTATGTGTATGGCAGTGCAGTGAAATGTAAGGTGCTCTGTAGGTACTTGAGCAGCAGCAACAACCACAGTAACAAGGGAGAAGTGAAAGGTTTAACCCCTTCTCCTTAATCTTGATTAAGCCTTTTTTTTTTTCTTCAATATAATCACTTTGAGATGGAAATGGTTGTTTTGGATCAGATTCTATTGTTTTTACCTTGGCCAATTAGTGTGAAATTAAATGTATATTACATTGTATTGGGGCCCATTTGTTGGTTCCATTTATAGTATGTTTAGTTCCATGATAAAATGCTGCACAATCACTTCTGATAAGAAGCTAATAGCATGTTTGGATTAGCTTCTTCTTCAGACTCAATTATGGTGCTCAAAAACTACCCACCTAAGTTTTTCCCATAATTAATTTTGATTTCAGAGTTAATCGTATAAAAATTTGAAAACATGTGCATTTTACAACTTTGGTAGATCACTTATGTTAATAATGTTGATCTTTGGGGCAAGAGTGTTCAATCAATGAGCTACTAGTGAATGAATATACACTAAAATGAGCTGATATTGGATCACATGTGGCACATCTTCTAAAATTTGGTAATTCTAATCTATATTTTGTGCGTGTTTGAATACATGGTGAAAAGTCATAATGAGATCAAAATCATTGTGATTAGTGGATAGTTGCAATCTTGCATAAGCTCTGTAGTAATAGGGTGAAGTTAAAATCACATTAATTGGTGAAGGAAAGTTGTTTCTTTCCCCTATGGACCCAAACATCCACTTTGTAGTTTTTTTTCTCAGAACTAAGAAGTGATTATGGGACATCTCATAAAAACCCTATTAGTAGGCAATGTTTCATACTTGAGATGTTGGTTTGTAGATATTTTTTGGTCAACGTGAACAATTTGGCTTTTTATGGCATCTCTTTGTTTTATCTTCTGTCTGGTCTATTTGGACCTGTTATCATTTTGTTTCTAAACACATCTACCTGGAAATTTCACCTTCAGCTGCTTAAAATAGTTTGATGGGATTGGGAAAGACAAGTGTGTTTGATAGTCAGATTCTGATGGGTCCTAAACCATGTGGATTGTGATCAGAGATCATGATGAACCTGTGAAAAGATGAATTCATATCCACACATAGATACAAACACAGTTTAACCTTTTGTACTAAGATGCTCTTGCTTATCTTGTGAATGAGTTTTCAATGTTATGCTTTTCGTTATCAAATACAAAATACAATGCCCTTGAGAATCGTACTGTATTGCATATGCAAACAAAATTATAGAGTGTCCAAATTAGAGGCATGGTGATGGTGGGAAATCATATCCATACACAAGATTGCTTTGTTTTATATTTTGTGTTGATTAGTGTGTATTTAAAAACTCGTTAACTTTTTCATAATGAAGGAAAAAAGAGATTATGAAAGAAAAAATACTGATAATATTTTGAAAAAATCTCTCTACAATTAATTTTAAAGACAGAAGCATTTTTTGTAAGTAGATTTTAGATGACAATTGATTTTGAGGAAAAACAAACCAATTCAAACATGCTCTAAGTAGCTTTGGTGGGGGGAAATATGTGATTATGTATAGTTCAAATATGTTGTTAACCTTCCATTCATTGTCCTCCTAAGTAATGACTCCTCAGCTCAAGAAATAAGAAGTCTATATTAAGTTTAAGGAGCTGCTTTTTGGATGAAGGGAAAAGCCTAAACTATTTATTTATTTATTTATTTTAACAAGTGTGATTTCCCAAAGCGTACAATTGTTTTTAAAATCGAAAACCAAAGTGCACTTATAACAAAATAAAATAAAAAACTCAACTCTTGCTGGTAACAAAAGGTTAAACTCATCAAATATAAAATCATTTTTAATATATTTGATGCTTCTTATAAAATAGTTTGAATGAGATTACTCAACGTAATAAGTTCACTTAATTGAAAGGATGACGCGACTGTTATTTTAATCTCTCCTTTCACATATTTACTCAATATGTATTTTAGTTGAGGTAGTCTAAATTACTCAAAGTAAATGAGTTAAATGACCCATGGTAAAATTTGGGTTAAGTAACCCATGATCTAAGTGAACCAATCACATTTAAGATAAATTGATTGAATTTTTTACATTTTATTTATTAATTTATTTAGGAGTAAATATGTTTTTGTCCCTAACTTATACAAATGAATCTAAAATGGTACTTGAAAAAAAAACGCAAAGATTTTAGTCCTTAAAATTATTTTTCATATCTATTTCGGTCCCTTCAAAATTTCTTCCATTAAATTTAGTCCTTCCCCAAAATTCAAAGAACGCAGCCATGGGATTCTCAGTTCACTTGGATTCATGTTGTGTTCTCAAAATTGAAATATATATATATATATAATAATGAATTAGGCAAATGGTTTTATGTTTTGTGAATTCATGTTTGCTTCCTGTAGATCCATATGAAATCAAATCTTCTCATGGTTTCGAGCATAAGATACTTCTACAGTTTTTTTGGTAAAAGAAAACGCTGAATTTATCCACAGGTCTGACTTTTATTGATCATTGGCCAATAGCCATAACAATAAAAAATCCAATTTAGAAAGAATACAAGGCCCCCTAAACAATAATGCCTTTTATTTAAATGCTTTCTCAAACCTAATTTATGCAGTTCAGAAAAGGTGGAAAAACAAACTGAGGATTGTATACCACCGTTTACCTATGAATTTGGATCCCCTCATGTGTAATTTCCACATAACAATGTCATGTGAACTAATCAGGACCATCGATGATTTTTTTTTTTGAAATCTAACGGTTGATATTGCTATATTTTTTTTTACTTGCCACGGTAGCTTACCATGTTCTCTGCTTCTTCTCTGTCGCTTAAACTGTTAAACATGAAAGTCGGTCTTCTCATGGAGTCTCCTTTGTCTTCTCTATCCAGGAATTAATTTCACAAGAAATTCTCAAACGAAACAAGGAAGGCACAACAGGGTTGCTATTTCTGGGCATTGAATTGAAAATCAAGCGAATAGTTTTTAACAATTGCTTGTTCAATTCCTCTAATTGAATTCAGATATATGATACAAATAGGATTTCTTATTCTTTCCCATTATTGGGATGGATTTATGAATTTTTGGGTTTTGAAATGGTTATGAAGGAAGAAGGACTAAATTTAGTGGAAGAAATTTTTTCGGGATGAAGATAAATGTGTTTTTTATTCAGGTACCATTTTATATTTATGTGTATAAATCAGGGACAAAAACATATTTAAAGTAAATAAATTAATAAATAAAATATAAAATAATTAACTAACTTATCTTAAATGTGATTGGTCCACCTAAACTATGAGTTATTTAACCCAAATTTCACCCTGGGTTATTTAGACGGCCCCGGGTCAATAATATTTAAACATGTGTTAAGAGCTGGAATTTTCATGTTAGACGAAATTGTGCTGACAATTAACAATTTTTTTTTTTTTGAAACTGACAATTAACATGTTAGAATCACTATAATTGGTTAATCTTCTTTTGTGAACGATGGATGATGGGTTTGTTATCAAAATGGACCATGGGCCGAAGGAATGTGCCTAAATGGATTCACAAATTGGACCGTAGAAATCTATTGGAGCCCATGAAGTGTAGCACAACCTGAGTATTTAGGATCTGTTTGAAGATGACGAATGAACCCCAGCTTGACAACAGACACACCACCTGCTTGACGATGAAGTATGAAGGACGAACCACCCTATTCTACGACTGAGCTGAGCTAAAAAGAAAACACTGTTGCCATTGATATTGGTCTGAACAAATTCCTACCCGATGGTAGGCCACTAGTTCCACCCTCTGCAGTACAGTAGTAGTAACGTGTACTACCAACTAGCTCCTGTTTGGGCCTACTAATAGCATGATTGGTAGATTGGTAAGGTTGGGAATATATTGCCATCTTCAAAAAAATCATAATGATGTCTAATTTAATTTCAATGAATGAATTTCATATCACCTTTGAATGCCATCTCTTGTGTAAGTTTCTACAAAGAAAGCAACCATGTTCTATATTTCCATCCTTTGTAAAAACTTCCCATCCACAACTTAATCAGTAAATTGTAGTCCATTAACTTCATGATATGAATACATCAATATGGGTACAATTTTGTCAAAAATCTGAAGCTGTTAGCACTAACCCATCTAAAATACAATCTTCTGAGTGTTAGACTAATCAGCATAATTTGTATATATGTACAATCACTAGAAATCCCAAAAAAAATCACTACAACAAAGAAAATAAATAAAAGAATAAAAGAATTTGCAACTCTACCCCTGCCCCCTCAATCTGCATGCTGTTTGGAGGTGTTAGTTCCTCTTCCCCTCAACCCAAAATTGAGTTAGAAAAACTGAATGTAAGTGTCCTCTCTTCGCTCCATTTTGCTTTAATTTCGCCTAATTTGTCAAATCAATCTCCTTCTCAAGATTTTAAATTGCGATCCGCAATTGCAATTGACGCTCAACATAATGAGTTTTGGAATCTCCACATTAGTGCTACCACGGTCGCAATTATGGCTGCATCTATTGATATTTATCTATAATTTCAAATGCAACCATTGTCGCGACCGCAATTTAAGACTCAGCTGGCTCTCATTCTTCGAAAAAATGTCTCGACGATCGATAGAGATCATAAGGAGCCCAAAGATGATCCACAATGCAAGGTCTCCTAGAATCTAACCTCAACCAAGGCTTACCCTTCCCACTCCAATGCAAAAGACTAATAGGTCCAGGGTGCAAGCTTCTACATTTCCCTTCAAAGTTATCTCCTCCCAAACCATGCTGGTTCCACCGGTGATCCACCGCCTTAATATTCCCCGCCAGAACCAACAAAAACGGCGGCAGAGACCCCAAATGGTAAATCCTCTTCTGTTGCTTCTGCACCGTCATCCACTCCTCCACCTTCTCCGTGTACTTCTCCTTCCTCCATTTCTCAACATCCATCACCATCACCCCTGTGTTGAAATAACACGGTTTTCTCCCCTCAAAAGTTTTCGACAGAGCAGAATCCGACCAGAAATTCTTCGTGAAATACAGAGTGAAATTTGCGTGGCAATACTCCGGCGCCGCCACCACTTTCCCCTCCATGTCCACCCCCCAAAGCTTCGCCACGTCGTCAACGACGACGAGGTCGGAATCGAGGTAAAGCACGCGCTGAACGTCCTCCGGCAACGTGTCTGCGAGGTAGATTCTGGCGTAATTCAGAGGCTGGTCTAATGCCTGACGAATTGATTTTGAAATCTTGCCGCGAACACGGCTTGAATCGAAGCGGTAGATCTTCATGTTGAGGTAAGGGAAGGTGGATTTGATGCTGGAGAAAAGCTCCGGCGAGTCGTGCGCGGAGAGGAAGTGGAAGGCGAGATTCTCCGGGCACGTGGAGTGCTGCAGCATGGACAGCACCGCGGCCATTGTGCCGCGGAGGTAGTTGACGTCGAGCGTCATGGCCACATTGATCCGGTCGGCGGCCGTGGTCCCGCATCGCCTGCCATTGCGGAATGCAGGTGCCTCGCGAAATAGAGGGAGGTCCGGGGAGGGGAGGCGCACACGGATGGCGGAGGAATAATGTGGGAGGGGAAGGAGGAAGAGGGACAGGAGGCCAAGGAGTGCTACCGCGGAGGTGGAGCTCCGAAAGACCATCCTGTCTCAAAGGTTTGTGTCTTGCTTTTTACTGTTTGATTAATCTTTAACGGATGTCACCACCCGTATCTAGATTTTGTTTTGATTTGATTGTGTTCAGGAGAATTTGGGTTTTGGAAATATCATTAAAAAAACAAAAATTGATGTGAAGAGGTTGTTGACTCAAGGTAAGAAAGGTGAGATTGTGTGAAAAAATTGGTGGGTGTGTTCAAAATGTGGAGAAAAGAGAAAATGGCGGGTCTATGTTTGTCTGGGGATGGACTAATTTAGAAACTTGGATTTGAGATATGAATATAATAGGCATTTGCCAAAGCAGTGGTCAAATTATATTATCAGTGTTTGCTTTTCTTTTCTCAAAGTTGATATCCTCAATGGTCGGATAACAAAGTTTATGACAACTAGAACTGATTCATGGTCATGGCACTCCAGTCCACACCATGTGCTGTTTGCTGTTGAAGACGAAAGATGTTGGTTTATCAGCATTTGCAATTGCAAGTTTGGGGTGATTACTTAGTTGATGGAAAAATGGAGCATTTATTTAGATTGAACAAATTTTTTAATCATTAACTTGGACTTTCTGAAATATGAAATTAAGATCGTCACTGGATACAACACTTTGAACTTTTTTGCTATATTTTGTAGCTTTAAGCTTATCAACCGTGGCATGTTTTGTTATTTTTAAGTATTATTATTATTATAATTATTTATAGTTGTTGTTTTTTCAATCAAAAATATTTTATTTTTATTATTTTTCCACTTTATGCTTTATTTTCTCAAAGATTTTGTTTTGTATGGGGGCCATGTTATTGGATTTCATAGCTAGTGCGTAGTTCAAATGTTGCTGGATTACATAGCTTGTAGTTCAACATTCATAGCAGCTTGGTGATCGATACAAAAATAGACTCGGTTTGAGAAGATAGCTGCATAACAAAACGTTTTAGGGTGAGTTTAATTTGTCATATGAAAGATGATGGGAAATAGCTAGGAGGATAAGGGCAGCAGGTGAGATTACAATTAGTAATCTTGAGATGCATGTGATGTATATGGAGGGAGGTCAGCAATAACTAATGGTAATGAAGTGAGCTGAAAAAATTAGGAATCTCAAATTTGATTATGAAGAGAACTGATTCTTATTATGAAAAAGTTAGTTGAGAGTGAAGTGAATTATATTTGGATGCACTTTTGAGAAAAAATAATTTTTATATGTAAATTAATATTGTGAAATCTAATTATAAAATCTCACAATTGATTATACTGGCATAAGTTATTCTCTTATGTTTCTTCCCATAATTAATTTTGGGACTTAAATCATTCATTTAAGTTAATTATCAAACATCTATATAACCCCTTAAAACTGATTTTATTCAATAAAAATAAAAATTACTACTCTAAAAATGGAACCTAACACACTGAAATCATTTGAAAAGGTTAAAGAAGAATCCTAAGTGTAAAGGTCCAAGCCACTATATATTAAATAATAATCATATCCTTGCTTTTGTTGGGCCTAAGAATACATGTTGCAAAGGTCCGGGCTTAGAATGAGTCTTGATTTCCATACATCACAGAATATGACCCTATTGCAATTCGGAAGGTCACATTTTCTCTTTTCTATATGATCATTAGGACCTTAATATTTTTTTCAACATCATGTGGCCTAATTAATCAATCAAGCCACAAATACATAAAAAAAGGGGGTTGTGATATGCTTTTTAAATCCCACAGATACATTAGTATTCAGAATTTAATTCATTTACGTACACTAATAGTGTATAGAGTTTTACACATATATCAAATAACATCATTACATTTTTCATTTTAAATAATTTTAATTTAAATTCAAATTTAACTTTGATATGATAAATTTACTGATTCTAATTGAATGACTGTATAAAAATATTTTATATTATCAGGACATAATAATTAAACTTTAATATTTATGTTGTTGTTATCCCAACATGTTAAAGGAAATTATTTTCATTTTTTAAATATGATTACAACTGTGTGCAGGGTCGGCTACCCACCGTCCCATAAATGAATTAGCCTAACCCAAAACATGTTTTACGGATTAATGCTAAAATATTGTGTGGTTCAAATAAAAATCTCATGGTTGTGGTCTGAGTTGAGTCAATATAAGTTTAAGGGTTAGTTAAATATGTTTTTTATTTAAAAAATAATGAATTATTGGTTTTAATTCGTACAACTATCTTTTTAAAATCACAAGTATCTTTTTTTTTCCAATTATAAGTTTTCTAAAGAACTTATGAATAAGAGTTTTCCCTAAATGGATTACTGCTACAAATTAGAAGGGAAATGAAAGTCTAACGTTAGAGTTAGTAAATGCCATTCAAGTCAAAAGCTTGTTAAAGACAAATGGAATAGATCAGCAGCCAGAACCAGATTCGTATATATAAATTGAGGGGATTAATTATTTAATTTGAATAAAATTTATCCCTCGCTAGGCAAGCCAGCCATAATTAAAATCTGGACTATTAGAAGAATGAATAGTATAAGATTACATTGAAGATATGATTAGGACTATATTAGTTGAGACTTGTAGGTGAAGATCTGGAAATTTGTTATTCTCTCTACTATGTAATCCAAACTGTCGTCATGAAAATCCCTTGTCTAATATATGATGATTAGACTTGTGAACCTTGACTACCACATTAATTTAGCTTCTCTTTCAAAATCCATACATTGCCATCTAAATAATACCAAATGCTTAAAAATAAAACTATTGATCATGTCTTTCTAACTATACCACTGCATATATATTGATAAAACATCCACTTGATTTATGATACTAAGGTTTAATCCTCAAGAAATATGATTTGATTAATTCGCAGTGGGAATATTTGGCCCTATCTTGTTCTTTTTTTTTTTTTTTTCGTTTGTAAACGATCATGTCAACTCAACATATTTGATTATTTGGAGTTCAAGTTCAACCCTTTTCTAAAAAAAGGGCACGACAAAAGTCAATCACGAAAACAAAGAATGTGTTATTAACGTTTTAACACAAAAAAATATTCCAATTAATATTTAGGTATTAGTTACAATCATCCAATTAATTAGGTACCTGTGTGACATTTTTTTCTATTCAATAACTGGTAGCCAAAGAATCATTTCCTCTTTGTGAGTGCATATTTTGCTTCGTGTTGTTGGTGGTAGAATTGCTTCTCCACTTTAATGATCAATTTTTGGATGTTTGAATGTTTCTATTTACAATCAATTTTAGCTTCAAAATCAATTTTGGAATTTACAAATTCTTGTCCATGCGGCGCACATATAACATGTTTGGATATATGCTCTGTGTGTGTTTGGATTAGCGTTAGCAGAATTTGATCTGGCCAGAATTGAATCTGGAAGAATTGGATCTGGTAAACGTGAGTTTGAGTGACGTGATTTATGTTTGGATACATTTATCAGGAATTGGATCTGATAGACTTGAATTGGATCTGTAAAAGGGTGAGGGGACAATTAGATCAGCATTGATGCTGAAGCAACAAATTGTTGTGTTAGGATGGATCCAATTCTGGGGCCAGAATTGGATCAGCATTTAGCATCCAAACATCAATGGAGATGGGAAAATCACGTTTGAGGTCTTTAAATGTGGATCAGGCCTGATCCAACGTGCATCCAAACACACCCAGACTCTTCATCTATTTCAAAATTGATTCTGCACACAAGGACACAACCATAAAACTTGGTGACTAAGTGAAAATTGAACTGATCATTAAGTAAAATTGTCAATGGCTAATTGAAAAATTAGTATAAATTTTATTGAGGAATCAAATATAATATTTAAATATTATTCTATTGAGAATTTTTTTAGAGGCAATTACCTTTTTTCTAATATTTAGGTTTTGTTTGGCATTAAAAAGGTTGAGAGGAAAGGATAAAGAGAGCGAGAAACAAACCAACCTCATTTGATTTAAATGATCTCAAGAGAGAGAGGTTGTAACTTGTAAGCACCGTGTCAGATTTTTTTTTCTAGTCTCTCACATTTGGAGAGAAATACACACGAGAGTTTTTTTTGCTATCTTTCCCCCTCAATGTGAATTTTTGAATATAGATTAATGGGATAAAAAAAAGTTTTCAATGTCATTTTCCACCTCATGTTTTTACTTTTTATCATATCAAACATTAAACAATAAAGTATAAAATCTATTATATTTTTCATTTCTTTCTCTCTATCCATATTATCTCTTCTTTCTTTCTCTCCTTAACCAAGTAAATTAAATATTAGTTTCGTCCATGTTTGCATGAGTAACTTCTTATTTTTAATTCGTTACATGTGAGAATTGATTTTGATTTAACGAGTAAGTTTTTTAGAGTCTCCAAACATACTAATAATCAATTGTATGATTTAACAATTGAATTTCACTAGAAAATTATAATTTTTTTAAAAATAAATTACTTCACTTTCAACTCACTTTTACCGTTTTATTGAAATTAATTATATCACAATCAACTAATGATCTTCAAGTGGAATTTGGTGATGAGCAAATGAATCCTGAGTGAGTTGAAAGGGTCATGTGGCTGAATGACACGAGTGTGATGGGACCACAATATAGAGGTAGCCCATTAGGAAAGCATCATGGAAATGGAAAATACCCTTTTTCCGGAGGGAAGGAGTCCTTCCTGATCAGGCCATGGTGTATCCGAGCAGAGGAAACAGGCACCTGTCCCATGTGATCGATTGGTGGAAGATGCATGGGCACACCATGATCATTAATTCAACAAAAAAACATAGACTACTTTTGTTTAATTTGATATGAGCTACTCCATTTTACTAGCATTAGCATACCACATGGCCGACAGCCCCACAATTGACACACTTTGCAGTGGCACAAATGCCCCCAAAAGATCATGAGGACAATCCAAACTCTTCAATTTCACTGTGTAGTCCTTGTTGTGCTGTGCATATATAATTATATATGCCTCTCAATCTCATGTTAACAGAAGTTACAAAAATTATATCCCATGTATCAACACAGTATGAACATTTAATCGATTCACGCGATTTTCAACTATCTTAACTATTAGGGATTTCATAAAACAAATCGCATTTTGACCACTAAACCATACCAGCTTTAATTCAATCATAAAACTGTTAATATCGTGCTGAGTTATAAAGTTTTAGAAAATATTTTTCGGAAAGTATTTTCCAAACTATATTCTGTAATTTATTAATTTTTTATAATTACATTACAGAAATTAATTTCCATCAAGTGTTCTGTAGCCTTACACGTTATTAACAATCTAGAACCCCTAGAACTTGTGTAAGTCAATTGGGTGTTGCAACTTCTAGGATTTATATCACGCGTTACTTTTTTAAAGAAAAATCTTCAACTTTAATAAAACAAAACAAAACAAAAAACAAATATGGTCCCCTCATGCAATCTTTCCCATACTAATTCCATCACAGGATATTCCTATATATCAACTATTTCAATTTTAATTATAAAATCTATATATGTAGTCATTAAATCAACCAACTAACTCATCAAAATGGAAAGTGCTTCGTTGTGGCATGCAAGACTTATATTATTGTCTTCTTAACTTGTTATCTTACTTCTATTTAATCTTCCTTTACCGGTTATGGCAAATTTGATATAAAGAGGTGGTGGAAAGAGTTGGATAAATTTCCATCTCATACCTTCTATTTCCTCTTGAATTGATTTTCAAACTCAATTATAAATTTCGAATCATTATCATTTCAATTGTATATTTAGTTTCATGATCTCAAAGACTCAAACTATTCATTTCTGTGCGTTTAATAATAAAAAATAAAATTAATAGTGAGATAATAAAACTTGCAAAAAAAATTATGCAATAAAATTATCATCCATATTTTTCATATGAGATCCAAACTATAGAAAATTTTCCAAATATATAATAGCTACTCGTGAACATGTCTCACCACTCAACAAAGAAAATAGAAAAGGACAATACTTGGTACGTGAGTATGTCATCTTCACTTCAATTAATCAAACGCGAATTTTCTTTTTTTCACACAAATATTTTTTTCAATAAAATTTTTGGATGGTTTCGACTCTACTCGCAATCACATAACATATATATAATATGTCTTCAGATCAAAGATCACTTACACAAGTATTTATACATCATCTATGCACACAAAAAGTGTTGATCTGAGTATAAAGGAATTCAGATTCTAAAGTACGTTAATCTGAGTATTCATGTGTAAGTAACACTAAATTTAAACTATTCAAACCTCAATTTCACATAGAGATTATATGGTTGATTCATATTGAATTTTTTCTCTTTTATTTTATCTCATCTTCATTAATCATATCACACATTGTATATATTCATATTTTTCTCTTGGCTAAAAAGCATTTTTGGCCCTGATGTTTTAAGTTTGTGCAAATTCTGTCCCTATTCTATTTTTGTCGATGTTTCTACCCCTCATGTTTTCAAACAGTGCATCATCTACCCCTCCGTCAGTCAGGCTTTCTCAGGAGAGGTTCCTGAGTAGATTGGAGAGATAAAGATGAGTATATGAAGTTGATGATGATTAAAGAAATGATATAAATTAAATTTGTTTGATGTATATATCAATTATGTTTGTAACTAAACTGGTTAAATGCATGTTTTGCTACTTACAGGTCTTGAGTTTGAATCTCTCATGCCCCTTTTTTTCTAATTTCACTTGTAATTTCCACTTGGCAGGTCCAAAAAATATATTAAAAAAGTTAAATCAGCTCATTCCGTTAGTTTTTTAACGTCTAACTGAAGGAGGGGTAGACGGTGCACTGTTTGAAAACATGAGGAGTAAAAACATCGACAAAAATAGAGTAGGGAAAGAATTTGCACAAACTTGAAACATCAGGGGCCAAAAGTGTTTTTTTAGCCTTTTCCCTTTCTTTTATTTTTGTTTATCTCCGCTTTTCAATTCTTTTCCACTTGAAATAGGTGTAAATGAAAGTTTTTCCTTTCATATACTATAAAGAGATTAATTTCTATGCACCGACGGTGTAAATAAGTTTTACACCATCATTCAATTACATCCCTCCATTTTGTAATCTCACAATTAATTTTAAATTTAATAATATCTAAAATAGAAAATGGAAGGTTGTGATTGAATGATGGTGTAAAACTTTTTACACCGTCGGTGCATAGAAATTAATCTCTACTATAAAATCCGCCAAACTCTATCGAAATTTCACTAAATTTATTATTTATGAAGTTTAAAAACTATTATATACTTCTTAAGTG